>NC_042617.1:67061225-67255265 GCF_901001135.1 Rhinatrema bivittatum | reverse complement strand
TTCTCCTTGAGGGACATGAAGAAAAGTACTGACTATAGGTCATAGAAATGAGACCTAAACAAGCATGACATTTTGAATAGGCAACCACCTGACAAAATATTGATAGAAAAGATATTGCAGTATTCCATGAATTGGAATAATACATTAGAATGGATTTGTGTATCCTTGTTGAATAATAGAGTGGACCAATGATGACGCCATATCACAAAGATGAGAAAACAAGGAAACATGTATTTGATAAGTGTCAAGGCATGAGATGAGAAAGGACTTGTAAGAGAGATACTGATATCTGGACCAGACCCAAAGATGGCTATTAGTCCTTTCACATATAGGGCTGCCCACTGGCTCCAGACTTTCAGGACAGGTTGATCTAGACCTGGTTTTACTAACCTGCATGCAGGTACAGGGACAGTAAATTTTAAACAGCCGCACAGGTGCACATGTACATGCGTATGCCAGCTCGTGCCAAAGGATGTGGCCATTTTATAACATATGTGTGTATATGCATGCATAGTATAAAATAGGCTGAACGTGCGTATATATGTGCACAATTTTATATGGCTGCGCACATGTGCATGCAAATGCCGCTTCTACCACCTAAGTGGGGGAACTTTTATAAGGGACATGCGCTGATGCAAAAAACGGTTTCCTCAGTTCATTCCCAGTTAGCCCAGAAAATAGGAAAACTGGGAATGAACCTACCCCCCCCCCCCCAGTTAAATAGCCTCCGTTTTACCCTGTTATAACACCAACCCTTAAAACCCGACGGACTAGACTATTTTTCGAAATGTTATTACTCACGCTATGCCTAGCAGTAGTAAAGTTACTCGGTGAGGGGAACTGGTGTGCGCTGTGTGTGTATTATTTTCATGCACATTTCAATTAAAGTTCCGGAACGCCCATGTCCTTCCCCTGCCCCACCCAGACCACACCCACTCCCCTCCCCTTTTTCAAACATCTTATTGGTGCGCATACCGGGGAAATACGTGCGTTCGCAGGTGCCTTTTTAAAATCCATGCGGCGCATGCTGCCCCGACTTCTGCGCATATCTCCTGGCTTTGGCTCGTGTAGGGCTTTTAACAATTCATCTCTTATAGCCTTGCCTTTATTAGGGAATGCAACAGGAAATCAGAATAAGTCCGAGTACGCAATGGGGTAAAGCAGAACTGGATCAGCCTTGTCCTGAAAACTTGGGGCCAGTTGGAACCCTATTCACATGTGATATTGTGAACTTAAGCACTTTTGTCAATTTTAGTCACAGCAAGTGCAAAAAGCACTAAAATGTGGTGGCAAGAATTTAGCTAATCCCAAAGTGCTTTTTTGTGACGCACACTAACATTGCCCTGGTCAATATTTGCCGGGATTTACACATTTTACACATTTTCAAAAGCTCCCCAGAATGAACAAGGATTTGAATGGATCTAGTCAAACTTTCATGACCAAATTCACAAACAGATTATGTCCACGATGTCTGTGGGAAGAAAAACAAGTCACATGGAGCTTAGAGAGAGAACTCAGGCTATGGGATTTGCATTGAGATGAAAATGAAATGAGTAGGAGCCTTAAAGGGAAACTGGAGAATGGCTGCCAGGATAAAAGTGGCCTGATGGCGATGCTTGCTAAGGGGCGGATTTTAAAAGCCCTGCTCGCGTAAATCCGCCCGGATTTACACGAGCAGGGCCTTGTGCGCTGGCGCGCCTATTTTCCATAGGCCTGCCGGCGCGTGCAGAGCCCCGGGACTTGCGTAAGTCCCGGGGTTTTTCGAGGGGGGCGTGTCGGGGCGGGGCCGATCGGCGCGGCGTTTTGGGGGCGGGACGCGGCGTTTCGGGGGCGGGCCCAGGGGCGTGGTTTCGGCCCGGGGCGGTCCGGGGGCGTGGCCGTGCCCTCCAGAACCGCCCCCAGGTTGCGTCTCGGCGCGCTAGTGGCCCGCTGGCGCGCGGGGATTTACTTCTCCCTCCGGGAGGCGTAAATCCCCCGACAAAGATAGGGGGGGGTTTAGATAGGGCCGGGGGGTGGGTTAGATAGAGGAAGGGAGGGGAAGGTGAGGGGGAGGGCGAAAGCGAGTTCCCTCCGAGGCCGCTCCGATTTCGGAGCGGCCTCGGAGGGAACGGAGGCAGGCTGCGCGGCTCGGCGCGCACCGGCTGCACAAAATCGGCAGCCTTGCGCACGCCGATCCTGGATTTTAGCAGATACGTGCGGCTACGCGCGTATCTACTAAAATCCAGCGTACTTTGTTTGCGCCTGGTGCGCCAACAAAAGTACGCGAAGGCGCACTTTTTAAAAATCTACCCCTAAGGGAATAAGCATGGTTTGGGTTCTGACTGGGCAGTGGCAGCTGGCAGAGAACATGCAGGAAGGAAATTCCAGGAAGGGGGAATGTTCCTTTAGCGCTGTTTTAACAAATTGGCCAAATAGAATAACACATTCCCCTCTTTCCAACAAATGAGCTGGGAGTTATGGCACTCGTTTGTCATACAGTTCAAAAATAATCTGAGGGATGGTATTTCAGTCTGTCACAATGGGGTTTCTTATAGATAGAGACCAGCAATAACGAAGCGTTTAATTGTCTTTCAATCAATTTCTGGCCTTTAATTTAATTTAATAAAAAAACAAACCATTAATTACTCGCTCTATCTTACATTGTAGGACAGTTACCATCACCATACATAAAAATATAAAACATACAGTTCTTATATCAAACATACAACCTACTTTTATTAAAAGTCTCTACTCTTTTTAATACTGATACCATTCAACCTCCTTGGTTCCCAGCCTCATCATGAGGAAACGTGTATTTCTTAATTTAAGGTTCAATGTGAAAGAAACTGTTTGATTCGCATCGAGCCTTAAACTCAGTGATGCAATGCGGTGCATAAAAGTGGATATTCATATATTAATTCAAATTTATTTTATCCCTATAATATTAACTATGCCTCAGCTTGGATAAGGATCATATCTTTCTTGTTTACTGCCCTCCCCACCGCCAAAAATCCTGCAAACCTATGCAATGCATCTACTTTTGCACTGTCGTTTTTTTACTATTTTGCAAATCTATCAGCAAAAAACTGTCAAGTTCCAGAAAGTCAACATAACTGAAAAAAATATCACACCCCCTAAACACAAAGCAGAACTTTTACCTGGTAGTTGAGGTCTCTGACTTCAAGAACATTTGACTCGCCACTGTATGTGAAATACAAACTGTTATCATCTTCGGACGAGAATACGCTGTCTCTGGAGTTCATTATAGACTCTAGGAATAATTAACAAATGAATAATTACTTTTGAAATAACCCTTTTTTTTTTTTTAATCCGCTTGTTGCTGGGCCGGTCCTTCATCCAGCCTTGGACCATTCCAACTTCATTTACCTGCTCTCCTGCCCCTGGGGGAGGGGATCACAGTCAGAGTTTAGAACCTCACATGCCACAGAATTAAAAGCAGCAATAATCCACAGCCTGACAGACAGGGTCAGGGATAAGCTGTGGATCAAGAACTTTCACAAAGGCTACTTATTACCCAACTGGCATTTCTCGCCTTAAAACGGAGGCCTGTTAGCAGTAGCACAGGCCTTGGAGCTGAGGCAGAACCTGGACTGTGCCTCTGTCAAAAATGTGTAATCTCCTGCAGCCCAGCCCTTGACTATCGCAAGGCGGACTGCACTTTTAGGAGAGACAGAATCTGTAAGGAGAAGATCATAACAAGGATTTGTAACTGTGTGAGAGTTTCTCAGTGTAGTGCGTTAGAAACAAAGGGGCCGATGCAAAAAAAAAAAAAAAAAAAAGCGCGGAAAGCGGGTGCTGAAAAGTCAGCGCCCGCTTTCTTAACGTGCGCATGGCACTTGCAAGGGGGGGGGGGGGGCGCCATGCTATATTATCATTAGGGGGGGTCGCGTTAGCAAGGAGGCACTTGGGTCGCTTGCTAATGCGACCCTGCAGTTACCAGCGGTCTGCCGGTTATGAACACTGACGCCGAGCATACTGGCGTCAGTCTTTTTAATGCGGCCGGCTGAGTTTTTTGGGTTTTTTTTAACTTTTAAAAGAAGTACAGAAAGCAGTTTTTTCTGCTTTTCTGTACTTTTTTTCAATGCACTCAACTATTAACGCCTGCTCCAGGCAGGTGTTAATAGCTGAGCAATAGACGCACATTTATTTTTTTGCATTTGGAGTGCATGAGTAATAGCCTCATTCACATGCATTTGGATGTGATGAGCGCTATCCCATCCACTCCGCGTTGGACGCGCGTTAAATAGGCACCAATCCCCCTATTGCATTAGGGGGTGGATTAGCGCCTATTTAACCCGGTCTGACTGTGGGTTATACAGTGCGCTCGACTGAGCGCACTATATTGCATCGGCCCCAAAGGGCGATAAGCAAGTTGTAAGTGAGGCCTTTTTACTGGGTTGACTTAATATTTTTGTGCTAAATAACAAATCAGACACCAACTGAAAGAAATGGATCCGTTGTCATTTCTAACAGACCCATGCAGCAGCAGCGGCAGCGGCCCCGAGCCCTGCCCGAGCGCTGGATGAAGGATTACTCGCATTTTAGAAACGTCAGCGAAGTCTGGGCTTTTGAGCCAAACTTCCCAAAGAGGCTTTTGAAAGTTAGAGAACTACATTGCTGTCCCGATAATTCTGATTAAACCTCTTTTTATTTGTTCCTTTTATTAGCGTTTTATGAGATCTCTTAATGATTTTACCTGACTGGGTTTTACTTCGATCGTATTTCTTACTTGCTACGGTCTAGGATCTATTTACAGGTTTATTCAGGGGTTTTTATATCTATAAAGGTGAGAAGCCCCAAGTTGGTTAGTCAAACTTGATCTGCGCCTGCCTGCTATTCTGTTTTCCTCTCTTTGATTTCTTGATCTTGCAGATAGGCGGTTTTTTTTTTTAAATTTATCTTCTGTCCTCCACTGAGCGCCTAATCTATTGGCGCAGCAAATCAAACAATTCTGAACTAAATACTCGTACGATCTCGCACCATTTCGCTTTGCCAATGCGTTTCACTTTTCCTGCAAGCGGTCTCAAGAAAGGCGCGAAAGCAGCACGCCGGGGAGTCAGCCTTGCTGGGCGCCGCAGCCAGGTTATTACTCAGCAATCGCGCCGGCGTGGATTTCCGCGCAAGCCAAGAGCACCGAGCTGGTAGCAGGGAGATAAGTTGCACTGCTGCATTAAGAAAACGGTTGGGCTTTATTTTATTGACCAATAGAAAGACTTACACCAAGAACGAGAAGGAGCTTCTTCCAGCCCGATCAGCGCCCCCCCCCCCCCCCCCCCCCCCCCCCCGGTGCCCAGCCCCCGTCTCATCCCGGGGGCTTGGTTCACCTTCTAAGTTGATTTTTGAGTCCAAGCCCGGGAATGTATTTTACCTGCTCAGCTTCGCTGAGAGATGCGGCGGAGGCGGAAGCGACGATCCCCCCCCCCCTCTGCAGCGCTCGGCTCCCCTTCTCCTCTCCCGCGCTCCTCCTCGCTGGCAGCCCGGGAAGCCTGGCACCGGCGCACGGGATGCAGAGCGGCACTGGCACTGGAGACGGACGCCCTGCCCCCCCTCCCCCTCCCATGCGCTCCCTCCGCCCGAGTCCAAAGGTGAAGCGATAAGCGGAACCGGCAGAGCGGCGGCGGCGGCGGCCACTTCCCTCGGAGCTCTGCAGCGGCGATCTGCGCCTCTCTCGGTGCCCGGGGAAAGATGGATGGGCCCCGCGGCTCCCAGGTCTGGACGGAGGAGACCGACGTCAGAGGCCGGCGGCCCGGAGCAGGAGAGGGGGCAGAGGGGCCCCGCTGCTGTGTCAGTGCCCGCGGACTCTCATACACCGTTAGGTAAAGGGGCAGGGACCTCGCAATACTCCCAGGTTCCAATACTCGGGTAAAGGGGTTGAGAACCGAGGGTACTCGGGGACTCTAACGCACAGGTAAAGGGCCTGAAATCTCAGGATGCTCCCGGGCTCTAATAGGCAGGTAAAGGACTGAGATTTCAGGATACTCGGAGACATAACCAGGAGCTCTAATACGCAGGTAAAGGGATGAGATCTCAGGATACTCAGAATCTAATATTCAGGAGTTCTAATACTTAGGTAAAGGGCTGAGATCTCACAATACTTGGGAGGAGGTCTAATACTCAGGTAAAGGGCTGAGATCTCAGGATACGCAGAGACATAATCAAGAGCTCTAATACTTAGGTAAAAGGCTGAGATCTCAGGATATTCGGAGACATAATCAGGAGCTCTAATACTCAGGTAAAGGGCTGAGATCTCAGAATACTTGGGAGGTCTAATACTCAGGTAAAGAGCTGATATTTCAGTTTATTCAGGGGCTGTCATATTTGGGAGTATAATACTTGGGAGGTATAGTACTCAGGTAAAGGGCTGAGATCTCAGGATACTCAGAAACTAATATTCAAGAGTTCTAATACTTAGGTAAAGGGCTGAGATCTCAGGATCCTCAGAAACATACTCAGGAGTTCTAATACTTAGGTAAAGGGCTGAGATCTCAGGATACTCGGAAACTAATATTCAGGAGTTCTAATACTTAGGTAAATGGCTGAGATCTCAGAATACTTGGGAGGTAGATAATGGCTGAGATCTCACAGTACTTGGGAAGTCTAATATACAGGTAAAGGGCTGAGATCTCACAATACTTGGGAGGTCTAATACTCAGGTAAAGGGCTGAGATCTCAGAATACTTGGGAGGAGGTCTAATACTCAGGTAAAGGGCTGAGATCTCAGAATATTTGGGAGCTCTAATACTTAGGTAAAAGGCTGAGATCTCAGGATACTCGGAAACTAATATTCAGGAGTTCTAATACTTGGGTAAAGGGCTGACATCTCAGGATACTCGAAAACTAATATGCAGGAGTTCTAATACTTAGGTAAATGGCTGAGATCTCAGAATACTTGGGAGGTAGATAATGGCTGAGATCTCACAGTACTTGGGAAGT
Organism: Rhinatrema bivittatum; assembly: GCF_901001135.1. NCBI lineage: Eukaryota > Metazoa > Chordata > Amphibia > Gymnophiona > Rhinatrematidae > Rhinatrema > Rhinatrema bivittatum. The sequence continues at coordinate 67,248,332 of NC_042617.1, read as the reverse complement.
CTAATATACAGGTAAAGGGCTGAGATCTCACAATACTTGGGAGGTCTAATACTCAGGTAAAGGGCTGAGATCTCAGAATACCTGGGAGGTCTAATACTCAGGTAAAGAGCTGATATTTCAGTTTATTCACGGGCTGTCATATTTGGGAGTATAATACTTGGGAGGTAGAATACTCAGGTAAAGGGCTGAGATCTCAGAATATTTGGGAGCTCTAATACTTAGGTAAAAGGCTGAGATCTCAGGATACTTGGAAACTAATATTCAGGAGTTCTAATACTTAGGTAAAGGGCTGAGATCTCAGAATACCTGGGAGGTCTAATACTCAGGTAAAGAGCTGATATTTCAGTTTATTCACGGGCTGTCATATTTGGGAGTATAATACTTGGGAGGTAGAATACTCAGGTAAAGGGCTGAGATCTCAGAATACTCGGAAACTAATATTCAAGAGTTCTAATACTTAGGTAAAGGGCTGAGATCTCAGGATCCTCAGAAACATATTCAGGAGTTCTAATACTTAGGTAAATGGCTGAGATCTCAGAATATTTGGGAGGTAGATAATAGCTGAGATCTCACAGTACTTGGGAAGTCTAATATTCAGGTAAAGGGCTGAGATTTCAGAATAATTGGGAGGTCTAATACCTAGGTAAAGGGCTGAGATCTCAGAATACTTGGGAGGTCTAATACTCAGGTAAAGAGCTGATATTTCAGTTTATTCAGGGGCTGTCATATTTGGGAGTATAATACTTGGGAGGTCTAATACTCAGGTAAAGGGCTGAGATCTCAGAATACTTGGGAGGAGGTCTAATACTCAGGTAAAGGGCTGAGATCTCACAATATTGGGAGGTCTAATACTCAGGTAAAGGGCTGAGATCTCAGAATACTTGGGAGGTCTAATACTCAGGAAAAGGGCTGAGATCTCACAATACTTGGGAGGAGGTCTAATACTCAGGTAAAGGGCTGAGATCTCAGAATATTTGGGAGCTCTAATACTCAGGTAAAGGGCTGAGATCTCAGGATACGCGGAGACATAATCAGGAGCTCTAATACTTAGGTAAAAGGCTGAGATCTCAGTATACTCGGAAACTAATATTCAGGAGTTCTAATACTTAGGTATAAGGCTGAGATCTCAGGATACTTGGAAACTAATATTCAGGAGTTCTAATACTTAGGTAAAGGGCTGAGATCTCAGAATACTTGGGAGGTCTAATACTCAGGTAAAGAGCTGATATTTCAGTTTATTCACGGGCTGTCATATTTGGGGAGTATAATACTTGGGAGGTATAATACTCAGGTAAAGGGCTGAGATCTCAGGATACTCGGAAACTAATATTCAAGAGTTCTAATACTTAGGTAAAGGGCTGAGATCTCAGGATCCTCAGAAACATATTCAGGAGTTCTAATACTTAGGTAAATGGCTGAGATCTCAGAATATTTGGGAGTTAGATAATAGCTGAGATCTCACAGTACTTGGGAAGTCTAATATTCAGGTAAAGGGCTGAGATTTCAGAATAATTGGGAGGTCTAATACCTAGGTAAAGGGCTGAGATCTCACAATACTTGGGAGGAGGTCTAATACTCAGGTAAAGGGCTGAGATCTCAGAATATTTGGGAGCTCTAATACTTAGGTAAAAGGCTGAGATCTCCGGATACTCGGAAACTAATATGCAGGAGTTCTAATACTTGGGTAAAGGGCTGAGATCTCAGGATACTCGAAAACTAATATTCAGGAGTTCTAATACTTAGGTATAAGGCTGAGATCTCAGGATACTTGGAAACTAATATTCAGGAGTTCTAATACTTAGGTAAAGGGCTGAGATCTCAGAATACTTGGGAGGTCTAATACTCAGGTAAAGAGCTGATATTTCAGTTTATTCAGGGGCTGTCATATTTGGGAGTATAATACTTGGGAGGTCTAATACTCAGGTAAAGGGCTGAGATCTCAGAATACTTGGGAGGAGGTCTAATACTCAGGTAAAGGGCTGAGATCTCACAATATTGGGAGGTCTAATACTCAGGTAAAGGGCTGAGATCTCAGAATACTTGGGAGGTCTAATACTCAGGTAAAGGGCTGAGATCTCACAATACTTGGGAGGAGGTCTAATACTCAGGTAAAGGGCTGAGATCTCAGAATATTTGGGAGCTCTAATACTCAGGTAAAGGGCTGAGATCTCAGGATACGCGGAGACATAATCAGGAGCTCTAATACTTAGGTAAAAGGCTGAGATCTCAGTATACTCGGAAACTAATATTCAGGAGTTCTAATACTTAGGTATAAGGCTGAGATCTCAGGATACTTGGAAACTAATATTCAGGAGTTCTAATACTTAGGTAAAGGGCTGAGATCTCAGAATACTTGGGAGGTCTAATACTCAGGTAAAGAGCTGATATTTCAGTTTATTCACGGGCTGTCATATTTGGGAGTATAATACTTGGGAGGTATAATACTCAGGTAAAGGGCTGAGATCTCAGGATACTCGGAAACTAATATTCAAGAGTTCTAATACTTAGGTAAAGGGCTGAGATCTCAGGATCCTCAGAAACATATTCAGGAGTTCTAATACTTAGGTAAATGGCTGAGATCTCAGAATATTTGGGAGGTAGATAATAGCTGAGATCTCACAGTACTTGGGAAGTCTAATATTCAGGTAAAGGGCTGAGATTTCAGAATAATTGGGAGGTCTAATACCTAGGTAAAGGGCTGAGATCTCACAATACTTGGGAGGAGGTCTAATACTCAGGTAAAGGGCTGAGATCTCAGAATATTTGGGAGCTCTAATACTTAGGTAAAAGGCTGAGATCTCAGGATACTCGGAAACTAATATGCAGGAGTTCTAATACTTGGGTAAAGGGCTGAGATCTCAGGATACTCGAAAACTAATATTCAGGAGTTCTAATACTTAGGTATAAGGCTGAGATCTCAGGATACTTGGAAACTAATATTCAGGAGTTCTAATACTTAGGTAAAGGGCTGAGATCTCAGAATACTTGGGAGGTCTAATACTCAGGTAAAGAGCTGATATTTCAGTTTATTCAGGGGCTGTCATATTTGGGAGTATAATACTTGGGAGGTCTAATACTCAGGTAAAGGGCTGAGATCTCAGAATACTTGGGAGGAGGTCTAATACTCAGGTAAAGGGCTGAGATCTCAGAATATTTGGGAGCTCTAATACTTAGGTAAAAGGCTGAGATCTCAGGATACTCGGAAACTAATATGCAGGAGTTCTAATACTTGGGTAAAGGGCTGAGATCTCAGGATACTCAAAAACTAATATTCAGGAGTTCTAATACTTAGGTATAAGGCTGAGATCTCAGGATACTTGGAAACTAATATTCAGGAGTTCTAATACTTAGGTAAAGGGCTGAGATCTCAGAATACTTGGGAGGTCTAATACTCAGGTAAAGGGCTGAGATCTCAGAATACTTGGGAGGAGGTCTAATACTCAGGTAAAGGGCTGAGATCTCACAATACTTGGGAGGAGGTCTAATACTCAGGTAAAGGGCTGAGATCTCAGAATATTTGGGAGGTAGATAATGGCTGAGATCTCACAGTACTTGGGAAGTCTAATATTCAGGTAAAGGGCTGAGATTTCAGTTTATTCAGGGGCTGTCATATTTGGGAGTATAATACTTCGGAGGTATAATATTCAGGTAAAGGGCTGAGCTCTCAGGATACTCGGAGACATATTCAGGAGTTCTAATACTTAGGTAAAGGGCTGAGATCTCAGGATACTCGGAAACTAATATTCAAGAGTTCTAATACTTAGTTAAAGGGCTGAGATCTCAGGATACTCGGAAACTAATATTCAGGAGTTCTAATTCTTAGGTAAGGCTGAGATCTCAGGATACCTGGGAAGTCTAATACTCAGGTAAAGGGCTGAGATCTCAGGATCCTCGGAAACTAATATTCAGGAGTTCTAATACTTAGGTAGAGCTGAAATCTCAGGATATTTGGGTGCTCATAGGCTCAAGTAAAGGGCTGAGATCTCAGAAAGCTCCCATTTGGCAGTTGATGAGACCTGGCACTGAATATAGGTCAGGGTCACATGGGTTTTTGATGCCAGCTTGCTGTTGGTGGATGACTTACACATAAAACTTCATTCAAAGTTATTTTTCTCTGCTCTCATTTTATTAGAGTTTCATTTTAAATGTGGCAGAGGCTGCACTTTTGGATTTTGTTTATTCTATGTTTTATGAGACCTTACAGTCCATGAGCTTTGCAGACCACACGCTGCACACGTCCCTTCCCTTCCTCTGTGTTACCCTCCGGATCCTTTCCTTTCTAGTGAGCGTGTGGGACCGTGGTGGAATCTCCCATCCTACCATCACAAAAGGACAAGGCAGATCCTAAAGGATGTCTCCTTTTACATAGAGAGTGGCCAGCTGATGGGGATTTTAGGGAATTCTGGTAAGTAGAAGTGCAATTCAGTATAACTGGTGAGGTAGACCGAATAAGTCTTCAGCAGGCTGTTTTCTACTTGGTGATCATTCTTATTTTAAATTTCATTTAGATTCAAAGATTTTTGAATACAACCAAAAGTAAGGCATAATTACCAAGAATCATAGTGTAGGTATCATCCCTAGCCCACCCTTCCTCCTCTACCTCTCCCCCCCCCCCCTTTAGCTTGTCAGACAGTTGACACGTTTCTCTTGCTCCCAGGTGTGAAAAGCATTCCAAGTTTTTTCCAGTTGTGCAGTTGTACCATGTCAAATCATGGTAAATCATTCCATCTGCTAGATTAATAAAAGTCCTTTATACACAGAAGCCTTGCTAGGTTCAAATTGTTTCTTCCAGTGCGCTGCAGTTTCACAGGTGCTGCTATAAGATGTCCACCGATGCGGACAGTAGACAGGTCAATGGGTCTTCTTCCATCGTACACCCTCTTATGTCTAATATGAGGCTACAGACCATTTTCCAATATGGTTCAATCCTGGGATATGACCACCAAGTATGACCCACAATCCCTCCAACAACAATCAGAAATATTAGGAAACCTGCTCTTTAAATGTCTAGGAGTACAGTAACATCGCAAATATACTTAATTTTCTGTCAACTAGGCTGAACCTGGCCAGCCGTTTTCTAATATGCACCCAAATATCCTCATCATCAGAACAGTTAAGGTCCCTTATCTAATCCTTTTCATGTTTAAATAGGTTCTCATGGACTAAGTTCAACACACCATACATTTTTTAAATACATCTTTTGAGGGGCAACCTTCTTTTGTAAAAGTTTTCAAATAAAGAACATCCCCTGCCCATCCCCCGTTGACCCATGCTCCTATGTATAAGCAACTTGGTCTACCTCTGCCAGCTGGTACTTTTCTTTCAAATCAGTAAATGGCACCCACCCTTAGGAGCTTAATATCTGGCCTATCCGGTCCAGGCCCTTTCTTTCCCATTGTCAAAATCTCACATTTTCTGAGGCCGCAGGAAATTCAACACTAAACTGAACTGACATTAAAAGTGACTGTTTCCCCCCAAGAAATTATCTTGTCTCGTAAAGAATCCCAGACCGCAAGAGTCCATTTGATACATGGATAACCTAAAAGTCTTCCTGAGCCTTCTCCCTTCTTCAAGTAGAGTAGTGCATGCAAGGGCATCCCTATCACAATATGAACTGATACTTTCCACGCCGGTCCTTTATACCATTCCAGAATTGCTCTGATTTGAGCCACCTTGTAACATCGTCCCACATCTGGAACTCCCAGACCCCTCTCCCTTCTCCTTTTGGGCAGGAACAGTGTAAGTTTCAAAATTCTAGGTCATTTTCTTTTCCAAATAAAATCAAATTCTCTTCACCCCAGAGTTCTGAAGGAACTCAAAAATGAAATTTCAGACCTATTAGTAAAAATTTGTAACCTATCATTAAAATCATCCATTGTACCTGAAGACTGGAGGATAGCTAATGTAACCCCAATATTTAAAAAGGGCTCCAGGGGCGATCTGGGAAATTACAGACCGGTTAGCCTGACTTCAGTGCCAGGAAAAATAGTGGAAAGTGTTCTAAGCATCAAAATCACAGAACATATAGAAAGATATGGTTTAATGGAACAAAGTCAGCATGGCTTTACCCAAGGCAAGAATTGCCTCACAAATCTGCTTCACATTTTTGAAGGAGTTAATAAACATGTGGATGAAGGTGAACCGGTAGATGTAGTGTACTTAGATTTTCAGAAGGCGTTTGACAAAGTTCCTCATGAGAGGCTTCTAGGAAAAGTAAAAAGACATTGGATAGGTGGCGATGTCCTTTTGTGGATTACAAACTGGCTAAAAGACAGGAAACAGAGAGTAGGATTGAATGGGCAATTTTTTCAGGGGAAGGGAATGGGCAGTGAAGTGCCTCAGGGATCTGTATTGGGGCCCTTACTTTTCAATATATTTATAAATGATCTGGAAAGAAATATGATGAGTGAGGTAATCAAATTTGCAGAGGATACAAAATTGTTCAGAGTAGTTAAATAACAAGCAGATTGTGATAAATTGCAGGAAGACCTTGTGAGACTGGAAAATTGGGCAATGAAATGGCAGATGAAATTTAATGTGGATAAATGCAAGGTGATGCATATAGGGAAAAATAACCCATGCTATAGTTATACAATGTTAGGTTCCATAATAGGTGCTACCACCCAAGAAAGAGATCTAGGCGTCGTAGTGGATAACACATTGAAATCGTTGATTCAGTGTGCTGCAGCAGTCAAAAAAGCAAACAGAATGTTAGGAATTATTAGAAAGGGAATGGTGAATAAAACGGAAGATGTCATAATGCCTTTTATCGCTCCATGGTGAGACCGCACCTTGAATACCGTATACAATTCTGGTCGCCACATCTCAAAAAAGATGAAGGGCCGGATTTTAAAAGCCCTGCGCGCGTAAATCCGGCCGGATTAACGCGCGCAGGGCACGCGCGTGCCGGCGCACCTATTTTGCATAGGCCGCCGGCACGCGCAGAGCCCCGGGACGCGCGTAAGTCCCGGGGCTTCATAAAAGGGGCGGGGAGGGGCATGTCCGGGGTCAGGGGGGCGGTTTGGGGCGGGACCAGGGGCGTGGCACCGGCCCAGGGGGCGTGGTCGAGGCTTCCGGACCAGCCCCTGGGTCGGGTGATGGCGCGCCAGCAGCCCGCTGGCACGCTCAGATTTACACCTGCTTTCGGCAGGCGTAAATCTGGTAACAAAGGTAGGGGGGGTTTAGATAGGGTCGGGGGGGATAGGTTAGGGAGGGGAAGGTGTGGGGGGGTGGAAAGAAAGTTCCCTCCGAGGCCGCTCTGATTTCGGAGCAGCCTCAGAGGGAACAGGCAGCGCGCGCCGGGCTCGGCGCTCACAAGTTGCACAAATGTGCACCCCCTTTCGCGCGCCGACCCCGGATTTTATAAGATACGCGCGTATCTTATAAAATCCAGCGTACTTTTGTTCGCGCCTGGTGCGTGAACAAAAGTACGCGCTCGCGCAAATTTATAAAATCTACCCCATAATTGCTATGGAGAAGGTACAGAGAAGGGCGACCAAAATGATAAGGGGAATGGAACAGCTCCCCTATGAGGAAAGACTAAAGAGGTTAGGACTTTTCAGCTTGGAGAAGAGACAGCTGAGGAGGGATATGATAGAGTTGTTTAAAATCATGAGAGGTCTAGAATGGGTAGATGTGAATCGGTTATTTACTCTTTCATTTAATAGAAAGACTAGGGGGCACTCCATGAAGTTAGCATGTGGCACATTTAAAACTAATCGGAGAAAGTTCTTTTTCACTCAACACACAATTAAACTATGGAATTTGTTGCCAAAGGAAATGGTTAGTGCAGTTAGTGTAGCTGTGTTTATAAAAGGATTGGATACGTTCTTGGAGAAGAAGCCCATTACCTGCTATTAAATAAGATGACTTAGAAAATAGCCACTGCTATTACTAGCATCAGTAGCATGGGATAGACTTAGTTTTTGGGTACTTGCCAGGTTCTTATGGCCTGGATTGGCCACTGTTGGAAACAGGATGCTGGGCTTGATGGACCCTTGGTCTGAACCAGTATGGCAGGTTCTTATGTTCTTAATTCTCCAGGGACAATGGTTGTACCTAAAATAGGTAATTCAGTCTTGGTAACATGTTCATTTTCAACACCGCTATCCTTCCCAACCATTACAAGTTTATCCTATCCCGAGCTAGCAGACCCATTGATAGTGTGTTCACTGCGGAAGAGTAATTCAGCTGAGCTATCTTTTGGAGATCTCCAATTCTTTTAACCACTAAGTAATTAATATATTGGGTGGCCCATTTAAATCGGGAGGCAAGAATATATTCAAGATCTCAGACTTACTCATGTTTACTTTGAAACCTGCAACTGTCCCATAACACTGGCCGGCAGACTATGGGGTTTGACAGTGTAAATAGAACATCATCCGCAAACAATGAGATTTTATACTCTACTTGCCTGATTGTAATCCCTCGGCATCCCTACTCTGCCTAACTCTTTCTGCCAATGGCTCCATCCCTAATGCAAAAAGGAGAGAGGACAACTTGTTTATCATTCTTGGTGCTTAATCTTGCTTAAAGTTGTGCTACAGATCTAAGAATTAACTTTACAGATAGATGATAAGATGATAAGAGTGTTAGTTCTCGCTATTTAGTTTCATTCTTACCACAGGTGATAAGTCTTTTGTCTTTTATTTGAAAACAAAACTGAGACCATTTTACAATTATATGTTTTGTCTTTCCATGGCGTTTTAACATGTCAGGTGGCAGGAGTCACAAAATAAGGGGGTTATTTTCTATCCGTATCGCACGCAAATAGTCCCTTTTCACGTGCAATAGCAAGCGGGGGGCGGAGTCGGGGCAGCGAGGAGGCGGACGCGGCGGTATCTTCGCAGGTGGCGATAAGGTAAGCCATGTTATCGCTGCCAGTAGCGCGCCCAATAAATAGCACCACCTTTCACAGTGGCGCTATTGGGTGCGAAAGCCAGCAGCAAAAACACCGCGGTGGTGCGATCGCTGCCGGCTTTCGCAGGCCCCCCCCCCCCCCGTGTCCGCCGGGATTCACCATTCTCTGTGAGAATGGAGAATCCAGGCCTATGTTTGCGTCCAGGCCCACCAAAGGAAGCATGTTTAAAACGCGGAGCCAACAATGGATTTAACCTTTTCCTTCAGTGACATTTTTTAAGTGAAATACAAAATGAAATGCATTCAAACAAATAAATTCTTGTGCCACAAAACATGATTTATTGTTAAAATATTTCTAATCAAGTATCAGGGGGAATGTGCAAAAGTGACTAAAGATATGAAATTGGATAAAAAGTTGTAAATATATATATTTTTTTGAGTTGTGCATCCTTGCTATGAAATGTTGAATACTTTAAAACAATGGGGAAAGGTTTTGGAGCTTGAGATTTCCTTTTGCATTTGTTCAGCATTTCCCCATGAATACACATCATACGTTTTATAGGACTTTATTTAAACAAGGTGTAAACCGAGCCTGTGAAATCTGGAATTTCCTCACCTCAGATTATCAGTTTTACAGAAGCAAAATTTAAGAATGATCTTAAGTCCTAGCGATCAGGCAAGGGCAAAGAATTCCCGCGTCAGGTTTCAGACCTATGGAGTGGGCAAGACCTATTATTTTTAACTTCAAGTTTTCCTTTAAGAATTAATGTTTCTCTGCTTTCTAGGATCGGGGAAAACAACACTGCTGGATGCAATATCTGGAAGGATAGGAAAAGGGACTTTTCTGGGTGATGTATATGTGAACGGTCAGAAACTGAAGAAGAAGTTGTTTCAGGATTGCTTTTCCTATGTTTTACAGGTTTCTCTTCTTTTTCCCAGTTTAATTAATTTATATATATATATATATATATATATATATACACACATACTGTATAAATCCCCAGATATCAGAGTGCAATGATATCACACTACTGTCCTGCTGTATTTTTGTCTGCAGACTGATACATTGCTAAGCTATCTCACGGTGCAGGAAACATTGACCTACACAGCATTACTAGCGCTGCAGAAGCACTCCAGTGATGCCATCAGAAAAAAGGTTTGTCCCAAGCAAATGTCTAGTTTCTGGAGATCTTCTGGACCTTTTTGGTTAAGATCAAATGAAAGGTGTGAACTCTGACCTCAGGATGGACCCTTCTTGGTCTTTGGGGGGAAAAGTGGGGTTGATACCCTGCTATTTGGTCCTTTTAGGAACATGAACCCATATGGATCCTGGCCAAAGATGAAACCTCCCATAAAAAATCAAACAAACAAATACATTAAATAAAGTTTCCTTTTATACAGGGTGGCCCATGGAAAAGTAGCCTGTCTCCAATGCACTGGTATTGGAGGCGGGCTACTTTTCCATGGGCCACCCTCTACAAAATCAAGCAACACCTTCTTTATGCTGAGAGTGACCATGGGATGAGGGCTCAGGTGAAAGAAAAACAGCTGAGCCAAGTTTTGGGGTTTTTTTGACTCCTGTTTCCATGAAATTTGGGACCTGTAGTCCTGCAATTCTCTTCCAGTGTTAAGAACTACTGCCCTTATCTCAGAATACATTGGGGATTTGAGTTAAGGAAATAAAGCTCTCACCTACGTCTCTTATCACAGAACCAGAGAGTCATCTAAGTGCGTATGCTGCTTGCTCCTTATTGTTTCCCTTTTGCATCCCTTGGTCATTGTGTATAGTGTTGTGCAGTCTTGCAGCACTATATAAATACAATAATATTGCATATACACTGTACCAGTTTTGTTAGTTTTAATTGTATGCAATTATCTTATGTGAAATATGACTCTTGAGGTTTTGCAAGTGATAATGTTCTCCTGGAGCTGCCATGCTCTAGGTGAGAGACTAGCAAGCTCAGTGCAGAATTTAAATCTAACAGAAGGGAATGTGTCCCAGAGAAAACGCAGGTGAAAACCATTAGTTCAGTTCTGTTTCTTGTTGGTTTGTGAAGTTCATTTATCAAGGCACAAAAACAATAGCGAAAGCACAGCAGGAAAACCAAAAGAAGAGTTGAAGTGCCAAAAAGTCAAATATGAATAAAATAATATATAAACCAAGAGGAGTGGATGGGGGCATCAAACAGGAAAGGAAGGGCCCTAGTGATCAAAGACTGCCTAGAAGCTGTGAAAGGCAGAGCCTTCAGCTTGATTACAGTACATAAGAGAGAGTGGATGGGCTAGATGGAACATCCGGAAGAGATGTGACTGGGCAAAGTGGGGAGAATGAGGCATGAAACAGACTGCTGAACTCAGGATGAGCTGAAAGAGCGTGGGGGTTTGGAGGGGTGACCAGCGAGGCTCAAACTGTAGCCACTGAGCTGAAAAATTATTAGGACTAGGGTTCTAGCAGCATCAAGGGCTAGGAAGGCAGACATGCTGGAGCCAGATGCGGCTGGCAGACGAAAGGTTGAGGGAAAGGAGTTGATGTTACTTCTCTAGCTAAAAGAATACAAAGGTCTCTTTCTATGCCCTGATCTGTGGTCCTGTTCAATATCTTTGTGAGCAACATTGTGGACGGGATAGAAGGTAAGGTTTGTCTTTTTGCGGATGACACTAAGATCTGCAACAGAGTGGACATGCCGGAAGGAGTGGAGAGAATGAGATGGGATTTAAGGAAGCTGGAAGAGTGGTCGAAGATATGGCAGCTGAGATTCAATGCCAAGAAGTGCAGAGTCATGCACATGGGGTGTGGAAATCCGAATGAACTGTATTCGATGGAGGGTGAAGGGCTGATGTGCATGGAGCAGGAGAGAGACCTTGGGGTGATAATGTCTAACGCTCTGAAGTCGGCAAAACAATGTGACAAGGCGATAGCTAAAGCCAGAAGAATGCTGGGCTGCATAGAGAGAGGAATATCGAGTAGGAAAAGGGAAGTGATTATCCCCTTGTACAGGTCCTTGGTGAGGCCTCACCTGGAGTACTGTGTTCAGTTCTGGAGACCGTATCTCAGAAGGGACAGAGACAAGATGGAGGCGGTCCAGAGAAGGGCGACCAAAAAGGTAGAAGGTCTTCATCGAATGACTTATGAGGAGAGATTGAAGAATCTAAATATGTACACCCTGGAGGAAAGGAGGAGCAGAGGTGAAATGATACAGACTTTCAGATACTTGAAAGGTTTTAATGATCCAAAGACAACGACAAACCTTTTCCCTCGGAAAAAAATCAGCAGAACCAGGGGTCACGATTTGAAGCTCCAGAGAGGAAGACTCAGAACCAATGTCAGGAAGTATTTCTTCATGGAGAGGGTGATGGATGCCTGGAATGCCCTTCTGGAGGAAGTGGTGAAGACCAGAACTGTGAAGGACATGAAAGGGGCATGGGATAAACACTGTGGATCCATAAATTCTAGAGGATGTGAATGAATGTGGAAAAACGGATTTGCATTCACAAAAAAAGCAGGGAGTAGCTTGCTTGTTACGGCGGTTACTACCCCAAACCAAATAAGCCTGATACTTCACTTTCAATGCATATCCAGCATAGCTCTCTGCTTCAATGGCAGGGGAGAAAGACTGATGCTTCACACATAACCAGCATGGCTCTCTGCTTCAACGGCAGGGGAGAAAATCTGATGCTTCATTTTCAATGCATGTCCAGCATAACTCTCTGCTTCAAAGGCAGGGGGAATGAAGAAAAGAGGATCTATATACAGACAACAACCAAAAAGGACTGAATTCCATAGTCTGGGAAAACAAACAAGCATGGATGTAGCTTGCTTATTGCGGCGTTTACTACCCATCTAATTAAGCTAAATATTTCACATAGATGCAGCTCCAACACTGCTCTCTGCATTGGTGGAAGGGAAATAGAACCAAAAGGTTACTAAGAGCCAAGAGTAACAGATAAGTATGAGAAAAAAAAATGTGCAAAGCTTGCTGGGCAGACTGGATGGGCCATTTGGTCTTCTTCTGCCGACATTTCTATGTTTCTATATGTTTCTGTGCAACTCTTGCTCCATACTATCTCAGTCCTTTACGTTTGTGGTGCATACACAGTGCAGGGCAGAGCTGTCAGCCAGTACCCACAGAAAAAAAGCTTCCTATCACCCTATAGTGGTTTGTATTGCCTAAATGAAAAAAACAAACGGAAAGAGCTGGACTCGTCCTGACCATGCTCCTCTGGATTATCTAGAGAGGTGCTGAGAGTGTGCAGAAAAATCATTCAAGAGGAAATACCTAGCATCCGGCATGCCTGGCTGAACTAATTCTCATTCTAAGTCCCATGAGAGGATGCAGTGGTTGATTTAAGCACTGAATAAAATCCTCTCCTTTCTTCACTGTGAAGGGCAGCCTTTCATTTTGATAAAGTGACAGACAGGCAGTTTCTTGCCCTTGAGAGTCACAAACAGGTCTGGTGGTCAGGATAACTAAAAGAAAATGCAAACTCTCTCTGGCTATATGCAAAACTTACCTAAAAACCCATTTTTGAGGCTGTTTTTGAATCTCAAAGCCTGCCTTTCCTGGACCAGGACCGTTTTCACCAACAAATGCATTTCCTAAAGTCTCTTGTTAGTCTTGTCTGTGTGTCTTGAGTAGACTGCAAGTTGTTTAGAGGAGGAATGGCTTCGTATGTATAGGGTTGCTCACTTCTAGTAGTGCTACAGAAATGATAAGAAGAGTAGTAGTAAGTAGTAAATGGGTTCATAGACTACATATACACAGATATATCCAATGAATGTTCATCGTGGATGTCCTGAACACCAGGCATCTACAAGGACAGGAGCTGCCTACCTCTGTCCTAGGACGCAAGTCATTTGAACAGAGTAGCAAATCACCTGGGAACAGGATACTGGGCTTGGTGGACCTTTGGTCTGACCCAGCAAAATAAATATTTGAATATTAGCTAGAAAGAACCACCTCCTATATTTCTCACTGTGATATATCTGATGGATAGCAATTTCTGGACGTTCTCATTAAGTTGTTTTGTTTTTCAGGTAGATTCTGTTATGGCTGAGCTGAGTCTCAGCCATGTCGCCAATCATCTAATTGGAGGACGTGTTTTCAATGGGATTTCCGGTGGGGAGAGGCGCCGAGTCTCTATTGCAGCGCAGTTGCTGCAAGATCCCAGTGAGTTTGACAGCTTTTGCTGTACAAGTACTGAAGGAGGGAGATAGTGTGGCCGGCCGGCCGGATGAATCAGTGACAGTGCTGTGCTCTAATGGTCTCCAAACCAGCCCTCGGTACACACCTAGCCAGTCAGGGTTTCAGGGTATCCTGAGGACTGGGCTGAGAACCTTTACTATACGTCTCCATGTGGAAGGTCTGGATTTGATTCCTGAGTCAGGTCTTCTGTTCCTCTGGCTGATCTGGACTGGAGATATTGCCAAGGTAGCATTTCTCAGCTCCTGCAGGAAGGAAGTCCCCTGTCATCACACAATGCCCACATCATGTCTAAACAGGATGCAAGTCTTCAAGGCTCAAGACAGAGGCCTGATGAGCATGGCCCCCAGCTGAGGATTGTTGCTGTAGTGATTGGACTAAGTAACGGGCCGATACAGTACAGTACGATCCGGTGGAGCGCACTGTTAGCCCGGGTTTGGATGGGCTAATTTCTGCCGGCACTGGGAAAGTGTACAGAAAAGCAGAAAAAACTGCTTTTTTGTACATCCTCCAACTTAATATCATAGCGATATTAAGTCGGAGGCCCCAAAATTAAAAAAAAATCAAAAATTAAAAAAAAATAAATTTTAAATTGGCCGGCGGCTGTTGGGTCGGAAGACGGATGCGCAATTTAGCCGGTGCCTGTTTTCCGAACCCGTGGCTGTCAGCGGGCTTGAGAACCGACACCGGAAAAATTGAGCGTCGGCTGTCAAATCCGCTGACAGCCGCCACTCCTGTCAAAAAGGAGGCACTAGGGACGCGCTAGTGTCCCTAGCGCCTCTTTTTACCATGGGCTCTAATTTGCATCTTCTTCCCCCCTAAATTGTGCGCACAGGAGAGCGGGCGCTAGCCTGCTCTCCCGCGACATTTACTGAATCAGCCTGTAAGTTGGATGGGGATATAGAAAACAGGGGAAATAACCTTGGTAGTTGCATAGGAAGGCTCATAGTGCCGTAGCCCAATAAAGACCAGTTCCAACCGATACCAAAGCCCAAAGAAGCAGGAGGAAATTTCCAGACTGATAAAATATTAGACCGTGTAAGCACTCGTGTGCACTTTGGTGAGCTGCTGGCTTTTGCTGTGCACTGTAAGGATCTCACTCTCTACAGCTGTTCAAGATCGTTTATACCAAAGGCTATACGGAGCGTGATACATCACTGATGCTACATTGGGGGTCAAATATTCAAAGATGCTTCTGCCATAAAGTCTTTATTCAGTACTCCTGGCCCTTCCTGTTGAGGCCTGCATTGAAAGATGTAATTTTTGCCTTCTTCTGGTTGTTAAACGTGCATCACGTACAATGCCCTCCTAAAAAATATAACAATGTGCCCAATCATATCATAAAGATTTTTTCCATGACTTTTTTCTGGATTGTTTTAATCACAAATTCCACCTAATAGTACAATAAATCCCCAGATTATGGGTGGGAAGGAACAGAAATATTGTTCTGTCCTTGACTTTTCTTGTGGGCTGGTCCGTTATAGGATTACAGGAATATTAAAAGAGCGGCATTTTAGTGCAGTTTTGCCTGAGGAAGAATTACAGTGAAAACTGTAAAAAATGGGGAGGAGAGAAAGGTGTACTCCAAAATGAAAATGGTACAAAAGGAACCGTCTAAAAGAGAATGTTAAATGCAGGTCGAGAGTCGCTTTAAGGGAGGATTTACAAGAATTTGAGATTGGGACTGTGTTTTGAAGTTAGTCAGGTTTTGGGTTAGGGGTTGGTTATATACGTATTTTTATTTTTGCTTATGGGCTGGATTTTTGTAAGTATAAGAGTTGGGGAGGGAGGAAGGGGTATTTTATGAAGTGGCAGTGCTGTACACCGGTGGTTCTCAATCCAGTCCTCAGGATTTTACTGTAATTCTGCTTTGGGATGTATGAGAATATAACGGTTAATTACATGGAATAAATAAATAGAGCCTGTCACTCTGGGCTAAAAGAGAGTGTTTCATATTTAGTTCACTGAATACTGTTGAGAAAGCAGACTTTTGGATGAAATAATCACAGCTATAGTCACATTGCCACATTTATTTATATTTACCGGTATTTACCATCTAAAAGGTATAAAGAGTAAAAACCATGCGATACGTCACACCAAGTAATATGTCTAAAACTGAACTCCTGTTATGGTTCTTTTGGGCCTAAGTTGAATCTTTAGCCCTTGTACCAAAAAGTTCTTTTTCATGTGATGTGACCTTTGGGTGATGAATACCCCTTTTTTCAGTTAGAAACCTCTGTTTCCTTTCTCACCAACATTGGCCACTTAGCATGGCTTTGCTCATTTTTGGCTCCTGATGAGATACAGATAAAAGCAGACTGGAGAAACCCATCTATGTTTATTGCTGAGCCTAAGGAAAATCAAAAAAAGAAAGCCACATTTACAGCAAGTCTAGTCAACTTTTTGGGGGCACAAAATCCTCACCAAGATGTTGCATAGATGCCAACAATTTGACAATTGTACAAAAAAACCTTGCATGACTCTTGAAGAATTTTTCATCACCGAGAGTTTTTTTTTTCTATGCACAGGGCATATATTTTTCCCCAAATTAAAATTTAATTAGTGCTGCAATAACTTGTCTTTTATTCATTTTTATGTAATGCAGATACAACAACCTTAAATCTACTCTTAAGACTTAGTGAACTGTGCAGTTAAAATAGGACAAAGGATATAATACAATATCAATGTATTCATTCTCATGAATGTTCCACAATCTTTTGCATTATTTTTCCAGAGATTATTTTGCTGGATGAACCAACAACAGGCCTCGACTCTATGACTGCAAACCATATTGTTATATTGCTTTCAGAGCTCGCACGCAAGGACAGGATAGTCATTATTTCAATCCATCAGCCTCGCTCTGAACTTTTTAAGGTAAGGAAGAAAGAAGAGAACAATCATTCGTTTTCCGTTATGTAGATTTCTATTAACTCTCCAACATAGTTGTAAAATCATATTCTAATTATTATTCTAATGTTAATAAAAACAAAAGCATAAGATCACTCGCCAGTGCCCAGAGTAAGAGCAAAATATTTTATACTGTAGCTGATGACATCATTGGCTAGTTGAATATATGGCAACCAATGAAGGACAAGAAAGGATGAGGTCATCTGCTGTGTGAGTTAGTACCAGTAGAGTACCAGTATCCAGGATTTTTTTCAGATTGTGATTCTTGCACCAATATAAGAATTATCCAAAAATTATGTTCATGAAACTCAGACCACAATGGTTTTATCTTCAGATAGGGTCTCAATGGCTCACATGCATCATTATCTTTGGAAAATTCTTCTGTTGACCAAGAAAAGGGATCACAGCCTGAAAAGATACTAGTGTAACAGCACAAGGATTTACATGTAGATAGAGAATATTCAAAATGATGCATTTCTGGTAGTGAATTTTTTATAGTTCTTTGTAGCCTGGGAAAGAGAGAGTACATGGAAAAGCATACAATGAAATCCAGATTCATTCATTTCATACGAACCTGTTTTGCTGTATATGCTGTATGTTTGGCTTTATATGTTGGAAAAGACCACCTTAGCAACTTGGATATGCCAAACTTTCAGCAATCAACACATCAAACTATAGATGCTCAAATAAAAGGCACGAGCCAGGTCTTATTTGGCTTACCATTCCATGGCTCTTCATTTGATTGGATGTGAAAACTATATAGATGCAGAAACCCATTGAACAAATACAAAAATTCACAAAAATATACAGGGTTATTCAGTCACTAGTATATGAAACAAGTAGAAGAATAAAAATATTGTAATAGAATCTTTACAAATATGTATAAGGTATTTTACAAGATAACACCCCTGTCAGTGTTGTTAGGTGTAACAATTCTGCCTGCCCCAACAGGGGCCATCATTGAGCCATACTCGAACCCACTCTAGCCTCCCTCTTGAAAGCTGCATGACACAGCAAGGCCAGCCCTATAAAACCCTCCCTCATGAATTACTCTCCACATCATCAAGTCCCCTTACTCCTTGCTGTGGCCCCTAATGCCTTGCCTCATTCTTAATTCTTGTTTGCCTTGCCTTGTTCCTGGTTGGTGTGTTGCCTTGCCCTTGCTCTGTCTAGATCTTCCAGTAGTCTTCCTTGCTTGTGTGTTCCTTACCTTGCCTTTGTTCTGTCTAGGTCTTCCTGTGGCCTTCCTTGCCTTGCCTTTGCTCTGTCTAGGCCTCCCCGTGGCCTTCCTTGCCTTGCTCTGTCTAAACCTCCCAGTGCCTTCCTTGCCTGAGTGTTCTTTGCCTCGATCTTGTCCTGTCTTAGGCCTTTTTTGCCAGTGCGTTCCTAGTTTACTCTTGTCCTGTCCGGCCTGCTTTGTCTGTCTGAATCCCCGCTCTAAGTACTCTGCCAACTACCATAACTTGCTGGCTCAACCCAATGGGGAAGTGACTTGCCAGACAGAAAATCCTTCCCTGCCCAGCAATGGAGTCCTGTACTGCTCCTGCCAGGGAATTACCTTCAATTGGCTTGCCTGGCCCTGACAACGGGAAAGGCTCCTCCACCCTGAGACAAGATTTGACTCCTTTAGCTTTGTGGGGAGGAGATCTATGGGCTCAGGCCAAATGGGCTGCTCTGATAAGGCCTAAGGGTGGAGGTGGGTATCTCCATGATCCTTAGTGCTGACAACACACAAGAATGTGATGGCAGTAGCCACTGGTCATTTTCTCTTTGGCTGCTGGAAGATCCATGACAGAAACCTTTTTTTAAAAAATAATTTTTAGTACATGTGCTCCATTTTTAGAAGCTCAAATTTGGGGCAAAGCTATTGCTTTTTGTATTTAATAACAAACTTCAGACATCTCTCTACTGCACCAGGACATGCCCAAAGATTGCATCTGAACAAAACAGATGATGTCCTTAGAAGTATATTGCAGGTGAAAACTCATGAACATTTGCAATAAGAATGAACTGTCCTGCCTCACCTCTCTAGTAACCATGTTTATCTCTGTCAGCCATTTCCACTCTTCTCTCTCCCTGCATTTCTAACGCCTCCCATCTACCTCTCCTTCTCCTTCTGTGTATTTTGCAGGGTACCCACCATCCTTTGCCTCCTGCTTCACAGTCTGCCCTACTCTGCTGCACTTTCCCATCTTTCCTTTGCTTCCAAGCCCTCCTTTTTTCATGGCTCGGTCTCTCAACCCTCATGTCTCTGAATTTTTCTCCCTCTATTCCTTTCATTATTTCACTTTCTTTCTTTCTTACCACAACCCCCTCCTCAAGAAATCTGGACCACATGCACAGGATTTTGACTCCCACTCCCTTACCAGCAGCTGGCGTAGGGGGGGGGGTGTAGGAGGAGGAGAAAGACGCTTCACACCCTGGTTAACTGGTAGCTGCATAGCACTAGTATGTCCCATTTATTTTTTTTTTTTTTGCCAGTGTGAAACCCCACTGGCTCCCACCATCAGTGCCATTCACTGGTCAGCCAACATGGCTTCATACTAGTTTCTTCTTCTCCTCTGGGAGGGAGGCCTGCAATACCCATTTCTGGTCTTAAAGGATCAGTTTTCTCCGAGAATGCATTAGCAGCGGCCAATATGCTTCTTCACCGTTTTGTCAGGTTGTGCTCTAACAGCCACGGAGCAGCCAATTCTTTTTATTTTTAGACTGGAGAAACTACTATTTTTCTGCAAAACTGCTTTAAACAGACATTTCAAGTGTATCTCTCTATCACAGTGGGAAGTGGGCTAAAACTAAGGCAGTTTGTACTGGTGTACGGATAATGAGAGCTTTGAGGTGAACTCGCTCGTGTACTAAGTCTTTCAGGAAAATATTAAAAGACATTCTTCTTTGAGCAGGCTTTTGTGAAACAGGAACATATTTTATGTTTTTGATTTTTAACTGCTTTCTAGTGTTGAAGTTTAAGTTTACCACTGAGTCTACATGTTTCTATGCGTTATTTTATGTTTATGTACGTTTCATTTGTTAGTTTCTTAGAGCTGTGGTTAGGCGGCATATACATTGCCATTGGGTCTTAATTTGCACTCTTGAGGGATAAAATTAGACTAGGCACAGTAAAATACAGTCTGGTTCTTATACCAGGCCAGGCTGTTATTATCAACTGATAGAACAGAAGGCGGAATCAATGAGAGGACCAGCTAGAAAAAAACCACCTTCTAGGAGGCCAGAAAAGGTCACAAGACTTCTGCTTAGAGCACACCATGGTGCAGACAGCCACCCTTGAGACTTCACCCTTTTATGAAGCAATGATTCATACTAAACTCCAGAAAGGATACACTGGGTACATAGCACAAAGTAGGCACATTCCAGTGTCCACTCTCAAACACAAGATGCATGCCTTTCAACCAGGTGTCTGATACATGCATACAGCTGGATAGACACAGCTGTACAAATAGGCACTTTTACTTTGCCAGGAAACGCACCTACAAAAAAAAGATGGGGTATGGAAGATTCCAATGGCATTACCCCTAAAACAGAGGTCATGCACTTTACTTCCACAGAAGTCCAGTTAGAAGCTTGATTGCTCAATGAAATCTGATGGGAAGCAACAGTGCAATCTGTTGATTAACTGAGCATCAGCCCTGTTTGTCTAATAAGCATCCCCAAACATTATCTGGATCCATTTTTGTTTTCCCCAATCAAGGAGAATGCAAACAAATCACCTTGTTTCATCACCCTAAAAGTCTAAACTGGTGCAAAATCCCACCTTTGGCCCTAAGTCAGGCGTCACTAAATCTGATCCCTGAGGGATGCAAGCCAGTACGGTTTTAACGGTTTTCACAAAGAATGCGCATTTGGCCCTCTAGGACCAGATTTGGGGGATGCTGATTCCAAATAATCTTATTGGAACAAACTTTTGATTAGTTGGTTTTACTCATAGCTATAAATTACATTTTCTGATACCACCCAGAAGGGTTATTGTAGTCTGAAGCTGGAAAGTTGTTTATTATTTCGAAAAGTACAAAGACCAGGGGACTTGCAATGAAGTTACTAGGTAATATATTTAAAACTAATAGGAGAAAATGTTTTTTTTTACTCAACACATAATTAAGCTCTGGAATCCGTTGCCAGAGGATGTAGTGAAAGCTATTCGTGTAGTTAAGTTTAAAAAAGATTTGGACAAGTTCCTGGAGGAAAAGTCCATTAACCATTATTAAGGTAGAATTGCAGAAATCCACTGCTTATTCTTGGGATAAGCAGCTTGGAATCGATCTATCCCTTGGGATCCTGCCAGGTACTTGTGACCCGGCTTGACCACTGTTGGAAACAGGGTACTGGGCTTGATGGACCCTTGGTCTGACCCAGTTTGGCAAGTCTATTGTTCTTAAAGTATTCTTCCCTATTTCCATGAATTCTGAAACCATCATGATTGTCAATGCCTAGCCATCACGAAACGATATTAATGCATCACGTTATCCCACCAGGTATTTGATAAAATTGCCATCATGAGCTGTGGAGAACTTATTTTCTGTGGTGGCTCTCAAGAAATGATAGACTTTTACACCAACTGTGGCTATCCATGTCCTGAACAGTCTAATCCTTTTGATTTTTATGGTAAGGTTTTCTTTTTTGGCTTGAAATCAAAATGAAAAGTGTTTTGATAGACTTGTGTTCTTGTAAAAAAAAAAAAAAAAAATTATAAACTGATTGCATCCTTTTCTGCAGGATGGGTCCTGAGTGCTGCCGTGCAGGAGACCCCGGTGTGATTTTCAGACCCGGCTCCTGCTCCCTGGCCACTAGTGTTGTATAGGCAGCGCTCGCCTCCCATTGGTGGAAGGGAGTCCCAGCCATAGCACCTCAGCGACACCTGCTGACTGGAACAAGGGCACATTTTTGTACAGCATCCAGAAGGAGCAGCAATCTGACCCTTTCAATCAGAGAGGCTGTCACGGTCATGGCTGAGCTAAATTGGAAAGGGGGAGGAACAGTAAAGCTGGGGAAAACTCCAGGTCACTATGAATGAAAGCTCAAGTTGCCCTCAGGGCAGGTTCCAATAGAGCTGGAAAGGCAAATAAGCAGGAGAAATTGTAAGATCAAACCCCCACCCCACCACCTTTTCTGCACTGGAAGGGGAAATATAGTCAAAGTGCCTGCACTCCTGCAGAGCCCACGGATATATTTTACCTCCAGTCTTTGCACCAATTTTACTAAGAGAAAATATGCGCGTACTTTTTATTTTGAAAATTGCCCTAGAGTCAATGTAGCCAAAAACCAGCTTTTTCTGTGGATATTTTTCCCCCAGGAAAAATAACTCAAGGAGATCTGAAGATGCAATGGACACACATTATTTGCCTGCCCCAACCTAACCAGGCCTAATGCTAATGTGGCTAAAACTGTGCCCTACTTTTAGCCAGGGGAGCAATTTTCAGGCAGTCCTTGTATCCAGGTAAATCTGTATTTACCTGGGAAAAAGGCTTTTGAAAATTATCTTTTTTTTTTTTTTTTTAGGTTGGAAACCTAGGGTGCCAGTCAGGTGTGTGTATTTCCAAAAGTTATCCTAACTTTAGACTGCTGCCTATGTCCTCATACAAAAAGATTTAACAAAAACAATAACAATTTTGATAAGTTGTACAAGTCCAAAAGCACTAAACAAATGTAAAAGTGTCCACTGCAGTTTTGAACCCTTAGAGAAGCAAAAAAAAAAAAAAAATTTGAATCTACCAGGTAGATTCAGCTATATTTGCCAATAAGGTCGGCACTATTAACAAACTGCATCACTGAGACAGAGAAAAGAAACTGGCTTTAAACTGAAATACAACAGAAGTTATCTGCATAAGCCAGGATGATGTTCCAGCAGAGCTAAGAGTTCTTAAGGAATCAGGTACAATATATTCCTTTTTGTCAAAGGTTCATGATTTAGGTCTTATTACTGATGCAATCTTTACAATGCAACCACAGAGAAATAGGGTATTAACGTCTGCAATTTTTAGATTAAAATTCTGTGGCAACTAAGACATGCATTGAAAACAGATTTTTGCAATGTACAAGCACTGGTGCTGAATTTATTGGAATGTTGTAATGTGCTTTACATTGGATTATCTATATGGTAGCTACAGGCATTGCAATTTGCTCAACATGTCGCAACAAGGTTGACTACAGGATGCCAGCATAGTGAGAATATTACTCCATATGAAGGAGCTTCATTGGCTTCCAGTTGCATCGAGTGAAAGCACCTTTTCAGTTGCTGGAACTCGTTTCCTATTGAACTTAGACAATGTGATTCTATTAAGAGTTTTAGAAAACAAATCAAAACTTTTCTTTTTAAGTTAGCTTATTTTTAGCTGCTTAATTTATTTCATCTGTTTTTGACTTTTTTATATTATGATGGTTCACTTCCTTACTGTTTTAATGTTATTTATTTTAATGTCATAAGTTTTAGGTCTTTTTTTTTTTTTTATTTAATTTTAAGTCTTCATGATTTTGTATATGCTTTTTTATGATTATCTATGTTATTTTGTTCATCGCCTAGGCCTTTCTGTGTTAGGCGATTCACAAATCCTAATAAATGTAAATGTAATGGAGTATTCAGTTTAAAATTTGGTGTTGACCGCATAAAGTATTACACGAAGATGGACCTTTATATCTAAAGGATGTTCTTCAGTTTTATTAACCTTTTCAGCCTTTGCACTCTGCAACACCATTACTGCTTACAATTGTATCTTTTAGCGAGTGTTGCCTTCATGCCACTGAAAAGCGAGCCTTCTCGGTGGAAGGCCCCAAATCATGGCATGGCCTCCCACTTAGAGAGGCTGAAGATCTCAAGACTTTTATTAAATTGTTTAAGTCATTCTTATTTAAACAGGCATTTCCCCACCCCAAGATGCAGCAGAAGTGTAGGAAGAATTGTGTTACCAGATTTTTAAAGTCATTTTTTACATTTTTTATGTGTTTATTATCAATCATGTTTTTGTATTATATGTTTCTGTGTGTTATGTAAGAGATAAATATGCATGTTTTAACTTTAATCTGTCTAGAACGATTATTGTTGCAGTGGGGCAGACTACACATTTTTTTAAATAAATAAATACCACTACTATAGCATCTGCAGGGACTGTGGTGGGGAAGAGGGTGAAACCTTTTCGCTGGCCAGACTTGGCTGGGATCAGTCCCATGCCCTCACCTCCCTTTGCTGCCTTTGGGGCTGTGACCCAATGTCACTGCAGTGCCCATAAGGGATCTGCCACTGGTAAGCAGGGGGAGCATAAGGAGCTATTGCAGGTTGGGATTTCCTTATTTCTGGGTGGGAGTTACTGGCTTGTTTGGAGTGGGTTGGGCGTAGGGACAGGAAATGTGATATTTGCAATTAATAATCATATTAATTTTACTTTGTATTGTTTGATTTTTTTTTTTTTTACTGTATTTTTGACATTTGTTGTAAGCTACTGTGGGTCTTTTTTGGAGGAGGGTGATATATAAAAGTAAAGTGAAAAAAGAAAAAACAACCATGTAACAGCCTTTAGTTCGTTTTTCTCACTAGAATAGTCTTTACAGCATTCCTTTTGATTAAACACTGGAAGAAAAACAGCTCATCTTAAGTATTACCTTTATAGACCTTTCTAAAAGGTTTCAGACTGTAGATCGGATGATGTATATGATCATACATTGTTTTGCAGTTGATGTGACGTCAGTGGACACTAGAAACAAAGAGCGTGAGATTGAAACCTATAGCAGAGTGCAAACCATCGTTTCTATCTATAGAGATTCAGAACAGTTTCTCAGCACTTTGGAAGACACTGAAAGAGCAAAGCGCAGGAAAGACTTGCCACTTATACCTTTTAAAAATCAAGATCCACCCAGTGTGATTTCCAAGCTATGTGTCCTCCTACGGTAAGACAACTTGGACAACCTATTTGATCATATTTTTTTCTGGTGGCAATTTCACTGAAAAGGGGCCGTGTTTTCAGGCCACTCTCATAAGAATGGGCAATCTTGCTGTAGTGATGGTTGTTGCACTCTATTGCAGCACAAGCTGGGCAAACAGCCACCTTCCAAACTTACAAACCCTGTGAAGACAAGACTAGAAAATGGGAAGGACAGTTTTCAAAGTGCTTTATGCGGGTGAAAAGCATTATAGTCATTTTAATTGGACAACTTGAAACTGCCCTCTCTCAACTTGGCTTAAAGTGAGCCTGTTCTTCCACAATGCCCATACTTTGAGTTACATTGAGGGGGTGGGATTTTTAGGTTGGGGAGGAAATGTACTCATATGGATTGCATTTTCCAATCTTCATGCATACTCTACCAGCAAATTCTACAGAGAGAGCAGATGCAAATGGCTGCATGGACTTTTTACCTGGAGAAGTTTCAAAGCGAAAGTATACGCCTACTCTTGCTTTCAGACTTGTAGCAAAGCCAATGGGTAGAAATCCTGATGCCAACAGTTGGTATATTGCCCCTAAAATAAATTATCAGCAACTCCTGTGATAAGGAATCAAATCTGGTTGGTAGCTCTAGAATATAATTGTTAGATAGTCCATATTATATAACTTTCTGTGCCACAACGTGAAGAAATATCTGCATCACTAAAATCTCTCTCTACTGTTACAGAAGACAGGAATACATTTTATTACTGAAAATATACTAACTCAGCTATCTTGTTTTATTTATTTTCAGAAGAACAATAAGAAACTTATCCAGAAACAGGACTGGCATAATAATGCGACTCTCCCAAAATTTGATATTTGCTATCTTTTTAGTGTTTTTCCTCACAAGACTAAAGAATGACATTCAAAAGGGTGCAGTACAAGACAGGATGGGGGTCATCTACCAGTGTGTGGGTGCCACACCTTACACTGGAATGCTCAATGCTGTGGTCTTGTGTAAGTCATTACGCTGCCTTCATGTAATGGACATAGTTGGTATAGAGAAATTGGCCATTACCTTAAATTCCTCGGTTTTACTAAGATATTTTGTGCCAAATCTAAAGACGGCATGTGAGGTATAAAAATTATAAATAGTTTATAGAAAGACAGCATGAAGCAAAATAAAGCATTTCCTGAGTCTGAAAGTGTCTTTTTTGGCCCACCAAGTGTCACTCTGCTCCTTCCTACTTTTAGCTCAATATAAATCAGGGCTGGGATCTGGCACCATGAGCCTCTATTCAGAAATACCTAGGGATTTTTTTACCCTGTTTTATATCTCCCCTGTTCCCCCAACATATCTAGTCTGGTCATTACAGAGACAGACTTGGGTCAGGGATCATGCACCAGGACTTCTTCTGGAACACTGCAATCATGGGCTCTAAATCCAGTCACTAGGAGTCATCTTTAAGCAATGACCATGACTCCCTTCGCTTATGGAGGTTGCTTTTACAACATTCCCAGCCACCTTAGGAGCAGAACACCCAACTTGGGGGACTCTCTGCATGGCAGTGCACCTCTGGGATGGCCTTAAAAGTGTGTCTTGGTGACATAGCTTAGGTACATGACCGTTTCTTTAAAAACATTAAAATAATGAAATAAAATGTTTGGTTTTTGTTATAATTTGTTGCCAGTCCACATGGTTCCTTTAGATAGAAGCATCATGTCCTTCAGAACTATAAATATGAGATAAGTCCCCCACGCTATGACCCCTCACCTAAACCCAGCAGTAAAGTGACATTATTAGGGCTGGCCCAATAGCTCGACAGCGCTGCTTGTACTGCCTTGAGGAGGGACCTGCACTTGATTCCTGGGCCAGGACTCTGCTTAGGTTGTTTAGGACTGGGTATGCTGCTCACAGCCACTTGGGGGGGGGGCAGGGGGGAGGATGGAAGAGTCCCAGTTATTGCGCAACAGCAATACCTAGTGGTTGGATTTAGGATCCATGGTTGCAAAGCTCCAGGAGGAGCCCTGGTGCATGGTCCCCAGGGATAGCTGAGTTGGGAGGGGATATGAGTTAGGGGAAAAAATTCTAGGTGGTTGCTCATGGTGCTAGAACCTAGCTCCAGTTCTGAATGAGCTGGAACCTCAAAAGAGCAGAAGTAAACTGCTGGCTCCAAAAAAGTAATGTTATTACATGGACCAGATACTTCCTGAACACTTACTGTCTGCAAGAGGGGATTAGAAAAGTTATCAAAAGTTATCATTGTTCATCACTAACAAATGGCCATTCTGAACACTATATGGTTAACTTTGAAAAAAACAAGGAGGGAGAAAAAAGGATAAATCTTTTTGGTGATTTAGAATGCTGGTGAAAATGTTGGTTGATAACAATGTGTTGTTTGGTTAAAAACAGACTACGACAAGCTGGCTAATGCACTGGGAATTCTTTCCAACATGGATTTGTAGGGGGGAGGGAGTGTTGGGGGAGATTGTAGTAAAGATGTGTTTGGTAGGATTGTCATCTGGCTCCAGATTTTCAGGACAGGTTGATCCAGTCCTGGTTTTACCCCATTGCATGCAGGGACTTGAAGGTCTGATGTCCCTTTATATTCCTTAAGAAAAGCAAAACTACAAGTTCCAACATGAGTGGGGGTAAAACCAAAACTGAATCAACTTGTCCTGAAAACCTGGAGCCAGTTGGCAACCCTAGTGTTTGGGGGGATGAGAGATGTGGGTGTTTGTGGCAGGTATAGGTGGGGATTGGGGGTTGTAGGTGCATACGAGTAGGGGAGGGGTGCATGATTATCCATGAGTGGATGGGTGGAGGGTGCACGTGGGTTACAGATTTCTGCAGGGCTGGTGCATGGCTATTAGGTGCCCTAGGTCAATGTTCCCTCTAAGCTGTGCGCGTGTGCATGCGCACATGGCCCGTGAAGGCCGCGCACATGATACAAAGTTTAGCGCACAGAGTTTTTATTCTTAGAGTTTTTCCAAAAACTAGGCAAATTATTAGGCATAAAATCATTATACTTGCACAGCAATGATGGGAGACACCTAACGTGCGCTATATAATGTCTGTTACTTAGAACTGACTGTTAGCCTGTTAGGTCATTAATGGGATGAAGTCAGGGAGAGTTCATACTCCCAACCTCCAAGGCCATGGCATAGCTGCAGCGGTTCAGGGTACAGTGCCACAGTGTGGATGGGATGCTAGCATTGCTAGGCTACACAATACACATGCGTACCCCATCCGATCCCGGGTCCCGCTCCATAGCCCGACCAGTCCGGCGCCAATCCATTCTCTCGGGCGTACGCACGCATGTGTCCCCACCCCTGGCTCATCCCTTTCCATCCCTCAGATATTCTCCTCGGCCTGCGACGATCCCCTGCAGCCCCTGCCGATCTCTACCCGCTCCGTGAACAGGATGCAATAAATGGCCATAGCGGGTCAGACCGAGGGTCCGTCGAGCCCGGCGGCGTCTGATACAGGTTGTAAGCGCCTGGCGAGCACTCAAAAACTAAGTCTGTCCCGTGCCGCCGACGCTAGCACGCGTACAAGAATCTATGCTCTGCGTCAGCAGCTAGATGACTGAGTGTATATGACGCCATGTGATAATATAATCATTTATAAAGAAAATTAGAAAAAGATGGTGTCAGCTGGTTAAGTTTAAATAAGTTGATAATATTTAAGTAATTACAATTAAGATAATAAGATTTGAATGCATAAAACTGAAATGAGTAAAGGTGTTAAATGCAAGAGGACAGCTACATCATTTAAATCCGAATGGCTACATGAGACTGTTGAAACTAATACCGTGAAGTCGCACAGCCTAACTCGTGTAGCCCTGTGTGAAATTTTTTCGTACGATGAAGATAAAGGAGTCATTTGTCTGATCTGCGCTGAAGCGAAAGCTGTAGGAGAGTTTTCTATGGGTAAAAGTTGGAACGAGGTCTGGAAACTGGATTTCCTCAAAAGGCATCTAGTAAGTAAATCTCACTACAGTGTAACAAAATTGAAAAATATGAATCCACTATTTCGCGGTGGGTTGAAGAACCTGTTACTAGAGACTCCAGAAGAAAAGCAAAGGAGGCAAATCATTGTAGAATGGAAGCGTTCAAATCCAGATGAGATAAAGGTCCTGATTGACAGCGTCTTGCTAACTATCAAATTGAACTCCTCTATGCTGGCTGTTACAGATATAAATGAACACATGGCCAAATTTGTAAAGCTGCCAGATAGTTGGAGAAGTAAAAGTTACGCATTTGAATTTCTTGAAGTCATCAACAGCGTTGTTCAAAATGATATAATGCAAGAAATTTCTTCGGTATTGTTCCACACTTTAACCGTTGATGAAAGCACTGACATATCTTTGACCAAATGCTTAATACTTTACTTTAAGTATTGGCCTAGCAATGCTTTGGATTATAAAGTATCGTTTGGTGGCATTTTGCAATTAGAACATTGCGATGCTGCTTTAATCGTATCTGCCATCAAACTCTTATACAGCAAACAAGCTTGATTTAAGGAAGATGGTTATGTTTACATCGGACGGAGCCTCTGTTATGTTAGAAAGAAAAAAATGGAGTAGCAGCACAGTTGAAAAAAGAAATCCCACACCTAACTCAGCAACACTGTGTAGCATATCGTGAAGATTTAGGAATAACTGATACATGGAAAGAAGTCAAACTGATGCAAGACATTGAAACTCTTATCAGAACTGTGAACTCGATGTTTAGTAGATCTATTTCGAAAAGAGTTACATTTCAAGAAATCATTGATGCCTCAGAGCATGATTCAGTGGCATTCAGACCTTTAAATGAAGTGTGATGGCTGTCAAGTCATTTTGCTGTGCAAGCTATAGTTCAAAACTATGCTGTTTTGTTATAATATTTCGAGGAAGAGCGGGGAAAAGACCCAATTGCCAAATACTGTTTCAAGAAGCTGAGCTCTTCTGAGTTTAGGGTAGCTCTGGAAATTTTGAATGATGTTCTATCAGATTTGGCTTCATTGTCTCTTCTTCAGAAGAAGGGTTTAACAACTCTAGAAGCTCACCATCTAGCTCAAGGCAAACTGAACAAGATCAGAACTCAATATCTAAAAGCTCACCTCGGTGGAGTCAAAGTGTTAAAGCACTATTACAGGTACCAACCAATAGTGCAGTCAACACAAGCTCGCTGATCACATTTATCAATCTCTTGTGTGTCCATCTGGATGAAAGGTTTCCAGAAGAGGAAGTACAGGCATGGGCTGCATGTGATATTGGGTCACTTGTCAATTGTGACTTCGATTTCGGAATTGATAACCTAAAATCACTTTGTGCTCAATATAAAGAATTTCTGCCTGAAGAGTTAACAGTAATTGATCAATACGACAACTTCAAATTCGTTGTTGCTGAGAAAATCAAAGACAAAGTTGTTTCAAATTTGTCATCTATGTTGTCGTTTGTAACTCAAAATGAACAATTCAAAGACCTTGCTGTGTTGATGGATATTGGAGGAACATTCATGGCATCCAGTGTAGACTGTGAACGTGGCTTCAGTTTAATGAATGCTATGAAAACCAAATCGCGGAATCGGTTACAGACGGAGCATTTGGATATGATCATGCGTGTGAAGAACTATCAACTAAATGGCGGAAATATAGATCTTGACAGAATCTATAACGAATGGACAAATGTCAAAGACCGCAGGGAAAAAAAAAGTAAATATTATGGACTGTGAAGTTGTGAACTGAGTTGTGAGGCGCAGTCGCCCAGTATATATGGTATAAAACAAATAAACTGTTACACTTTCTACTTGCTATTCCTTAGTAGCCTCTTTAGTTAAGAAGTATAGCAAAATTGCTTACCTTGTAATAGGTGTTATCCCAGGACAGCAGGATGTAGTCCTCACATATGGGTGACGTCATCCACGGAGCCCTTAAGCGGGAAAACTTCTGGCAAGTTTCTAGAAGTTTTAAACTGGCTGCCTGAGGCTACTGAGCATGCTCGGCATGCTATGATATTTCCTGCCACAGGGGTCTCACTCCAGTCTTGTATGTAGCAATAAGCGTAAGCAAAATAAAATAATAAAGTCTGAGGCCCAACTCCGCGGGGTGGCGGGCGGGTTCCGTGAGGACTACATCCTGCTGTCCTGGGATAACACCTATTACAAGGTAAGCAATTTTGCTTTATCCCAGGACAAGCAGGATGCTAGTCCTCACATATGGGTGATTAGCAAGCTAGAGGCTGAGTCAGGTAGCAGTGATGCTTTGTTGAAGAAAATGAGTCAGCCGAAGATCACAGCAGAGTGGATGTAGAAGGAGTTGGGATTAAGCTGGAAACAAGTTCTTTAAGACAGATTGTCCATAGGCTGAATCTTGTCGTCCTTCCTTGTCCAAACAGTAATGAGCTGCAAAAGTGTGAAGAGAACTCCATGTTGCTGCTTTACAAATGTCAATGATTGGCACTGAACGAAAGTGTGCTACCGAGGTTGACATTGCTCTTACTGAGTGTGCCTTTACTCGCCCTTGGAGAGGAAGGCCTGCTTTTGCATAGCAAAATTGTATGCAGTCTGCTAACCAATTGGATAAAGTATGTTTTCCCACTGCTCTACCAGGCTTATTTGGGTCATAAGAGACAAAAAGCTGATTGGATGTTCTGAGGGACGTAGTGCGATTCAAGTAATAGGACAACGCACGTTTGCAGTCCAAAGTGTGCAAAGCTCTTTCCCCCTGGTGAGAGTGAGGCTTTGGAAAGAATGTGGGTAAGACTATTGTTTGATTTAAATGGAATTCCGTAACTACCTTAGGAAGGAATTTCGGATGCGTTCGGAGAACCACTCTGTCATGGAGGAACTTTGTATAAGGTTCATATGTGACAAGTGCTTGTAACTCACTAACCCTTCTAACTGATGTGATGGCTATGAGGAAAATAGTCTTCCATGTGAGAAATTTAAGATCACAGGAATCAATGGGTTCGAAAGGAGAACGCATTAGTCCTGTTAAAACCAGATTCAGGTCCCATTGTGTAGCTGGAGGCCGAATTGGTGGATTAAGATGTGTTAGACCTCTCATGAATCTACTGACGAGAGGTTGTGTGGATATAGGTGCATCTCCTATCTTGTTATGGTAAGCGGAGATTGCACTCAAATGTACTCTGATTGACGATGTCTGAAGACCAGAGTTTGAAAGATGGTACAAATAATCTAGAAGAGTAGATGTGGGGCAAGTAAAAGGATCTGTATGATTTTGCTTGCACCAGAATGTGAACCGTTTCCATTTGAAAGAGTAATTTTTTCTCGTGGAAGGTTTGCGGGAAGCTATAAGCACTTGGGAAACATTTGTTGAAAGATGGAGTGGTTGTAAGATTAAGCTTTCAACATCCATGCTGTCAGGGATAGGGACTGAAGGTTGGGATGGCGCAACCGACCCTGATCCTGAGTAATGAGATTGGGAGCTATTCCCAGACGTATTGGATCCCTGACTGAAAGGTCTAGCAGCGTGGGAAACCATACCTGTCGAGGCCAATATGGGGCTATGAGTATCATGGTCCCCTTGTCCTGTTGTAGCTTCACCAGTGTCTTGGTGATAAGCGGTATGGGAGGATATGCATAGAGTAGGCCTGAGTTCCAAGGGCGAGCAAAGGCGTCCTCGGCTGGTTGGTGCTTCTGTTTGTGCAGGGAACAGAAGTTGGTCACCTTGTGGTTCAGGTGCGACGCAAAGAGGTCTGTTGTTGGCTGTCCCCAACGTTGGAATATCTTGGTCGCTATCGAGGGATTCAGAGACCACTCGTGTGGTTGGAATTGCCGACTGAGTCGGTCTGCTAGCACATTTTGAATTCCTGCTAGATAAGTGGCCTGTAGCAATATTGAGTGATTCAAGGCCCAGTCCCAAATTTGCGCAGCTTCTTGACAAAGGAGATACGAGCCCGTACCTCCCTGTTTGTTGATGTACCACATGGCAACCGTATTGTCTGTTTGGATTAACACAGTCTTGTGTGAAAGGCAGTCCTTGAACGCATGCAGCGCATAACGTATAGCTCGAAGTTCCAGAAAATTGATTTGATATGTGGCTTCGAGTTTTGTCCAAGTTCCTTGAGTTTGAAGAGAGTTTACATGAGCTCCCCATCCCAAGGTGGATGCATCTGTAGTTAACGTTATCTGAGGGATCGGCTTTTGGAAAGGCAGGCCCTTGCGTAAATTGTCCTTGATTGTCCACCAGTTTAGCGATGAGCGAAGTTGGTGGGTTACTTGGATGGGAGAATGAAGTGGTTGAATGGCTTGGATCCATTGCGACCGAAGAGTCCATTGGGTAAGTCGCATGGCAAGTCGTGCCATCGGAGTGACATGAACCGTTGATGCCATGTGGCCTAGTAAGATTAGAAACTGATGAGCTGTCACTTGCGGTTGTGTGGACATGGAGTACGCCAACTGGGACAGTGTTTGTGCACGGTCTTCTGGAAGAAAAGCTTGTGCGAGGTTTGTGTCTAATTCTGCTCCTATGTATTGGAGTAGATGAGATGGTTGCAGGTGGGATTTTTGATAATTGATGAGAAATCCCAGTTTGTGCAGTACCTTTATTGTGTAATGTAGAGAAGTAAGCGCCCCTTGTTGAGATTGACTTTTTATTAGCCAATCGTCTAGATAAGGGAAGACATGAACACCCTGTTTGTGCAAATGTCCTGCTATTACTGCTAGGCATTTTGTGAATACTCTGGGAGCTGAGGCTAGGCCGAATGGTAGGACTCTGTATTGGAAATGCTGGTGTCCCACCTTGAATCTTAGGTACTTGCGATGAGGTGGGAAAATAGGTATGTGAGTATAAGCGTCTTGGAGATCCAGAGAACAAAGCCAATCCCCCTTTTGTATGAGAGGAAGAATGGTGCCTAAGGATACCATTCTGAATTTTTCTTTTCTTAGAAATTTGTTGAGATTTCTGAGATCTAGAATGGGACGAAGTCCTCCGGTTTTCTTTGGAATGAGGAAATACCGGGAATAGAATCCTCTTCCCTTCTGTGAGTGTGGTACGTGTTCCACAGCTCTTGCTTTCAGAAGAGTAGATAATTCCATTTGTAATTGAGGGATGTGTTCGAGATAGGAGTTTTGTGGTGGAAACTCCTGCGGGGGAGCTGTGAAGTCTAGGTGGTAACCCTGATGAACTATGGATAAGACCCATTGATCTGTGGTGATATTTTCCCAATCGTTGTAAAAGTGGGAAATCCTTCCCCCTACTGGTAAATCTGGAAAGGGGTTTGGTTGGCTCTGTTCTCCGGGACTGCTTTCAAAAGCCAGAGGTGGAAGCAGTTTGGGGCGGAGGCTGTGGCCTTGCAGCTCTCTGCTGTCTCTGCTGAGGGCGCTGTGGAGGCCTTGTAGAGCGTGGTCTTGAGGTCTGGGGGTAATACCTTCTCGGCCTAAAGAAAGGTCGTCTGGTGTCTCGCCGTGGCGGCCTGCGGGCAGGGTGAGTAGGAGTGTCATGGGACAACGTAGAGAGCTGCTTTAATGTTTCAGAGTGCTCTCTAAGCTGCGTTACGGCATCTTGTACTTTTGTTCCGAACAAGTTGTCGCCCAGGCAAGGCAAGTCCACTAGTTTATCCTGGACCTCTGGACGTAGGTCCGACGCCTTCAACCAGGCCCATCTTCGAGCACTGATGCCTGAAGCTGCCGTTCTGGAAGAAGTCTCAAACGCGTCATACGCCGCTCGCACCTCATGCTTGCCCGCATCCAGACCTTTCTGCACAATCTGTTGTGCTGCCTCCTGCTGCTGTTGAGGGAGAGAGGGTAGAAATTCCTCAATCTGCTTCCACAGGTTTCTTTGATGCTGCGTCATATACAGTTGGTACGCAGCAATTTTCGAATTTAGCATCGCTCCCTGGTAAATCTTACGCCCCATAAGGTCTAGGAATCTGTTATCTTTCCCAGGAGGGATAGAAGCGTGAGTTCTGGACCTTCTTGATTTCTTTTGCGCAGATTCCACAACTAATGAACTGTGTGGTAGTTGTGGCTTCTCAAAGCCTGGGGCTGCTTGGACTAAATATGTAGAATCAATTCTACGATTAACTCCCGGTGTTGTACATGGGTGCTCCCAAATCCGTTGTTGAAGTTGGAGTAGTACTTCATGTACTGGAATTGCTAGGTTATGTTTTGGGGGATCTACAAATTGTAGAATCTCCAGTGTTTGCTGTCTGTCATCCTTCTCTGCCTGAAGTTGAAAAGGGATGGATTCCGACATTTCTTGAACGAAAGAAGCAAAAGACAAATCCTCAGGAGGGGATTGCTTCTTGGTCTGTGGCGGAGTACCTTCTGATAAAAATTCCTCTGAAGAATACTCCGATTGTGTATCAGACCATGTATCCGCTGGTTGAGGATATGAAGGATGGCTTGGAATTGTAGATGGAGCAACTCCAGAGGGTCCTGGTAAAGGATCCTGGATGTCCGGTACCGCATCACTGGTATCACTTTCTTCCGCAGGGTATGAAGGCAAGGAAGATAAAAGATCATGATATCTTTTGGTAAGGATAGCATGTAGTCTTTTCTCAGAGGGAATCTCTGGATGCTTGGATTTTCCTGCTGCCTTTTTTCCCCGGCTTGAAGCTGCAGAAGGAGCTAAGGTATAATGTGGAGCTGGTTGTGCAGCCGTAGAAAGTGAAGTAGTGAGAAAGGAGAACATGGAGATGGGAATCAATGAGGAGATTGGTCTGGAAGCACTTGTGGACATTGAAGAATGTAAATTAGTCGATTCCATCGAAGGATGTGCGATTTGCATCGACGATGAGGCTGCTGACATCGATCGAGCAGCAGGCATCGTTGAAGAGCAGCTGGGCACGTCCATCGGCATTGATAGAGCTGCAGCAGTCATCGGCACCGAGATTGGCATCGGTATGGACGATGACGTTGGCATCGGCACTGGCATCGATATGGACGATGGCACCGGCATCGATATCGAGGAAGGCATCGACTCGGTAGTCGGCATCGATGGAGTCATCGGCATCGGCCCGATGGCCGGCATCGACTGAGGAGTCGGCATCGACCCGTAGGTCGGCATCGGTCCTACCAGGGCCGGTGTTGGAGATGCCGCCGGGATGGCTTCTTTCATGGCATCGGCGACAAGCTTCTTAATCAAGGCTGTTAAGTCCGTCACGGATGTCGACGGTGTCGATTCCTCTGCAGGGATTACCGAGGTCGATGACAACTTCCGCTGTTTAGCCACCGGTTCTTCCGGCGGTGGCAACGGAGGAATCGCGTGATGTCTCCGGTGTTTATGTTTGGTACGAATCTCAGAAACGGATCTGGACGATGCCACAGACGGGGTTGGCGAGGAAGCATCTCCCGAACCTTGTTGGACTCTTTTCTTGAGAAGTATCTTCTTCGATACGCCTATCGGGGAAGATCTAGTCGAGGTCGATGGCGATGTCGGTGCTCTGATTTGAAAAATCTGAGCCATTTTTTCATGGCGAAGCTTCCTACCTTTCGCCGTCATTTCTTGACACTGGGCACAAGAAGCGATGTCGTGGTCTCCTCCCAAACAACGGACGCACTCGACGTGCGGGTCGGTGATGGACATAGTCCGGTTGCAGGCCGGACATTTTTTAAATCCGGAAGTTTTTTCGGTCGACATCCGTCGATGATTTCGGATTCCTTCTTCGTGAAGAAAGTAGGATGTTTGTCACCAGCCGGTGACAAACCGAGTAAGACCCGTAAAGGGAAGAAGTTTGAAAAATTTTTTAGATTGTTGTGAGGTAACTCACAGGCTCCTGGAAACCGCGATGCAGCTAGCAGCGCGGAAAAAAGAAGACTGGAGTGAGACCCCTGTGGCAGGAAATATCATAGCATGCCGAGCATGCTCAGTAGCCTCAGGCAGCCAGTTTAAAACTTCTAGAAACTTGCCAGAAGTTTTCCCGCTTAAGGGCTCCGTGGATGACGTCACCCATATGTGAGGACTAGCATCCTGCTTGTCCTGGGATAAATAAACATGTTAACATTTCACTTGGTCTTCACTTCTTTTTTAACTCCAGTAGGCTGAGTTGTAAGTTTGGATGCACAACATTAAGTTAAGTTTTGGAAAAGTTGCACACAACAAAGTTTTTGCACACATAGCATGTCAGAAATTAGAGGGAACATTGCCCTAGGTGAGCCTTCGGTCTTGTGCCCCCTTCTCTTGAATTATTTACTGGCAGCAGCTCTAGCACAATGCTCACTTCTTTGGTGACATTGGCTCTGGCACAGCATCTCTCTCTCTTTGCTGAACATTTCCCCTCTCTCTCTCCCTGCTCTGCATCTCTTCTCTCTTCTTCTCCCCCCCACTCCATGCCTAGCATACCAGTGTCACCTAATCTCTGCGCTCTTTCTGCAGTGCAGCATTCTCTCTCACACATCCATCGAGCAACCTCTTCCACCCTGCCAACTGCTCAGCACCTTTCTCTCTGCACCCTTAGCATACACTCTCTTCAACCACATCCGCTCAGCACATACACTCTCTTGCCACCCCACCACCTGTCTAGTACCTTCTCTCCATGCTTCCACACTTAGAAGCATTCATTTCCCTCTCTCCCCCTTCTAATAACGGCAGCACCAGATGACATTAGCAAAGCCTCTAGCTCTCTGCATGGCTTTAGATATAGAATTTATTTGATACTACAGAACCTGATCATGGTCATAGACTGTCTCCTTTTTAACCTAGGATTCATGGTATAGTAATTCTTAGTCTGGTTATTTGTGTGTGTTGATTATATCTGTGTGGCTCTTTTGTTGGGTCTGGACTCTCATTATGCAGTATTGTGAAAAGAGCAACATATGATCTGGATCTGATTTAGATAAAAGAAAATAGGATAAGAAAAGAGCATCTTCATAAATCTATAAAAGAAAGAAAACAATACAATAATTGTACTGTAGGTTTAAGTCATAATGAATATAAATTCAGAGATAGGAAAGACTACTAGTTATCTGCAGTCATACATTAATGACCAGGTTCTTGCACCTACTACATGCATAAACTATTTTGAGCCTGATGTTGAATAATGGCAGGGTTGGATTTTAGAGGTATAG
The DNA here is from genome assembly GCF_901001135.1 of Rhinatrema bivittatum. Taxonomy (NCBI): domain Eukaryota; kingdom Metazoa; phylum Chordata; class Amphibia; order Gymnophiona; family Rhinatrematidae; genus Rhinatrema; species Rhinatrema bivittatum. The sequence goes on along the minus strand of NC_042617.1, from coordinate 67,210,480 downwards.
GGAATGATGGATCTTTCCAGATGCTTCAAATTGTTTCTTCTTAATTGTCTCTTGTTTCGTTGGTTACAAAGATGTATTACTAAATTAAAAAAATAGTTTGGAAAAGTAAAACATTGAAACTATCCAAATTTGTAGTATTGATATTGAGAGCAAAATACTTGACCCAATTCTAATCGTCATTGCATTCATCTCACATGGGCACGAGTGTTTTATTCTTCAATTAAATCCAATTATTTATTTATTTATTTTAAATTAATTTATTTTAAATTTAAATTTATTTTAAATTAAATTAAATCCAATTATGCTTAAATGTGCTAGTTTATGTTACTGAATGGATTAGATGTCTGTATTATTTTGTGTGTTATTTTATGTTTTCATGAAACATTGCCTAGAGCCTGGCACCAGGGGACTAATAAATAAATATGAAGCTCCAAGGGGGTAGACACGGGAACATCAGGAAATATTTTTCATGGAAAGGGTGGGAGTTGCTTGGAATGCCCTCCCAGAAGAGGTGGTGAAGGCAAGAACGATAACAGAATTCAGAGGGGAGTGGGATAAACACAGAGGGGTAGATTTTAAAAGGTGCGCGCGCTTCCCGGCATGCACACATGGACTCACCGATTTTATAATGTGCGCGCATGTTATAAAATCTGTGGGCAGCGCACCAGATTTTATAATCTGGCTAAGCGGCTAATGGCTGCTGCCCCGGCCGGCCTCCGTCCTGCCCCTCCCCGCCCCCTTTTCAGGGCCTGTCAATTATGCGTGCATTGTCACTTATGCACGTGGCTGGGTCCTTTTGAAAATGCGCACAGCGTGCGCAGGGCCCAGCCACACACGTGTCAATATTTGTGCGCGTGGCCGATTTAAAATTCAGCCGAGAGTTTCTCTAGTGGCTAGAGGATGGAAATGAATAACCAAAATAAATTCTAGCAACTTTTGGTAAAATATTTCTGCATGGGGGTTATCTGCATGGAATAGCAATGGTGCATTCAAAGGAACCATTTGAGCATATCTTAAAGTTCACATAGGGACGGATTTTAAAAGGCCTGCGCGCCGGTGCGCCTATTTTGCATAGGCCGCCGGCGCGCGTAAGTCCCGGGGTTTTGGAAAAGGGGCGGGGAGGGGATGTGTCGGGGGCGTTCCTGAAACGATGTGGCGTTTTGAGGGCGTGCTGCGGCGTTTCGGGGCGGGCCCGGGGGTGTGGCGCCGGCCCGGGGGCGTGGTTGAGGCCTCCGGACCAGCCCCCGGGACCGGAACACGGAGCGGGGCTGCCGGCCGGCGCGTGCAAAGTTACGCCTGCTTTCAGCAGGCGTAACTTTGCCAACAAAGGTAGGGGGGGTTTAGATAGGGCCGGGAGGGGGGGTGGGTTAGGTAGGGGAAGGGAGGGGAAGGGAGGGGAAGGTGGGGGGAGGGTGAAGGAAAGTTGCCTCCGAGGCCACTCCGAAATCGGAGCGGCCTCGGAGGGAACAGGCAGCATGCGCTGGGCTCGGCATGCACAGGTTGCACAAATGTGCACCCCCTTGCACGCGCCGACCCCGGATTTTATAAGATACGTGTGGCTACGCGTTTATCTTATAAAATCCAGCGTACTTTTGTTCGCGCCTGGTGCGCGAACAAAAGTACGCGATCGTGTATTTTTTAAAGATCTACCCCATATTGTGTAGCTATCTGCCTGTTTACATTACTTCAATGAAATCTGATCAAGTTTGCTCACAATGGTGGAAGGGCAAGAGCAGTCAAAACGTTTTTGCTTCTATAGCTGGGGCTAGCCCTCTGTGCACCACAAGAAGGAATGAATAAATAGAATTGGGGTGAGAGCGGTCTGGCCATCACCTGCCCTTTATGGCTTGAATGGGGCTTCCTTACTGTTAGGGACCCTTCATGGAAACGCAGTCACAAACCCAAACAGCTTGCTGGGCAGACTGGATGGACTATTCTGGACTTTGCTGACATTTACTATGTTAATATCTTACTAGTGCTGATTTGATAGAAGGTTTAACTGTTTGCTTTCTTATTTTCTTTTTAATGTAGTTCCTGCCTTACGTGCCATAAGTGACCAGGAGAGCAAAGATGGTCTTTACCAAAGGTGGCAAATGCTGTTAGCTTATATACTACATATTCTCCCCTTCAGCATCCTCAGTGTGGCAATTTTCAGCATCTTTATATACTGGTAAGAACCGGGATTTAACTTCCAAACCACAGGGAAAAAAATATCTCTCCTTTCCATGTCATATGCGTATCATGTACCTCGGATATCAATGAAGGGAAAAAGTTAAACTTCTGAAAACTAGCCAAAAAACGTTTTATTGGAATTCTCCTTCAAAAGATGCAGTGAACTGCATTTGGTGGTACTAACCAAGAAAACAGGCACTGCCAAACAAATGCTACATTAAACACAGAAATATTTGTACAAAGGAGGGCATTTTGCATTTTCTTAGGCATTCTGATGACATGCAGGTACTGTATTCTAAGAGACCAACCACACTTACTGCATGTTACCCTTATATTCATTGCAAATTTATCTACCAGAGATTATTAAAATGAATTTTTTCCCCATTTTCCAGATACAGATGTCTGGATCATGGGACAGTGGGAGCAAATAAAGAAGAAAAATACTGTAAAGAACTTTGAAGCAATGGCAAAAGGAGTGAAACCAGCTAATATATAGGGCCTGGTTTGCAAAGTCTCACTCTAATCACTGTTCCTTCACAAAATAATTTCCAATGTCTTTATTTGCATTAACAAGATTCCTACTGAAGGGAACACCGATTTTAGCTGCCTACAATCAAATATTTCTGCATGTGTCTAGCATTTTTATGCCAGAAATGAGACTAAAACATATACAACTTTCATGAAAATGTATTTTATTTTCCCAAAAAATCCATTTTATGTGATATTTTCATTCAAATAAGATGCTATTCATTTTTCTCCATTTTTAATTAAGTTTTAAAGAAAAATAACAAAAATATCAGGGAACATTGTTATAAATAAAAACTGATTTTGTTGATATAATTACTCTATTTGACATGAAAAATAATGGCTTTCTAGAATCAGGGACTTCTCATTTATAAAGTAGCAGCTGTGCTCAGGGGTGGGAGGGTAAAGAAAATGCATGGCTTATATATAAATCCCTTTATTTCATCAAAACAGAAATACACTGTTCCAGTCACCATTACCATTTGAAGAATGGATTAAGACCACAGTTAAAAAAAATTCCTTCAGCATTTGCTAATTCTAAATAAAATGTATGTTGATCCAGAGTCAACACTTTGATTATTTTATAAGGCCTGCTTTACAACACTGGGTGTAAAGTAACTTAAAGCTAAAGAATGCAGTATCTCTAGATTTATATCAGAAACTAAGCACCCATACCTTCTGTGGAAGGTTATAAAACTCAGCCCAACAGTGAAAACGATTACTGTCTTGCCATATATTTTACTATAGTCAGATAGTAAAATTAAGATTATATGCTTGCATGCCATAAATTAATTTTCTGCCTGTATTTTCACAGGACTGTTGGGCTGCACCCGGAGGCTGCCAGGTTTGCATGTTTCTTTGCAGTGGTTCTAGTGCCTCATTTGGTTGGAGAATTACTGACACTTGTTCTACTTGGAGTTGTTCAGAATCCAAATATAGTGAACAGTGGTGTGGCATTAATCAACGTTGCAGGAATTCTAGTTGGATCTGGGATTTTAAGGTGAGGAAAACAGTCTTTATGAGAAAGCAAAGTTGTTTACTTGTAAAAGGTGTTCTCCGAGGACAGCAGGATATTAGTCCTCACACGTGGGTGATGTCATCAGATGGAACCCTGATTCGAAAAACCTATGTCAAAGTTTCTAGAACTTTGACTAGGCACATTGAGCATGCCTAGCATTCTCTATACCACGCGTCCACACAGGGTCCCTCTCCAGTCTTGTATCATAGAATTATAATTAAAATAAAAAATAGGAGAAACCCAATTCCATGGGGTGATGGGTGGGTTTCATGAGGACTAACATCCTGCTGTTCTCGGAGAACACTTGTTACATGTAAGCAAGTCTGCTTTCTCCAAGGGCAAGCAGGATGGTAGTCCTCACACATGGGTGAATCCCTAGCTATAGGCTGCTCCCCAACACAAAAGGGGACCAAGAGACACCCAACTAGGTGCCAATGGGCATAACCACACTGGTGCTGTTGGTAAAAGAGGGGGAGATAGCCTGAACCCAAACAACAGGCCCTAGGCTGGAGAGTTGGTTTCTACACCTCAAACATGTTCTGAAAGACAGACTGGCCGAACCTACTGTCGTGTCGGCCATCCCTATCCAGTCAGTAATGAGATGTGAATGTGAGGAGAGAACTCCACATTGCAGCCTTGCAGATCTCCACAGAAACTGCTCACAAGAGGGCCATTGATGAATCTTGACATGACCCCCAAGATGCAGCCCCACTTGGGCATAACAGAAGGAGATGCAAACTGCTAGCAGATTGGATAGTGTCTATTTGGCAACAGCAATGCCTAACCTATTCCTATCAAAAGAAATAAAAAGTTGGGTGAACTGTCTATGGGCTTCTATCTGTTCCAGGCAGAAGGCTAAGGCTCACTTACAATCCAAACTGTGCAGTGCATGTTTGCCTTGATGCGAATGGGGCCTGGGAAAGAATGTTCGCAGGATGATTGACTGGTTAAGATGGAAGTCCATCACCACCTTAGGCAGGGACTTAGGGTGCGCATGCAAGACCACCTTGTCATGATAAAACTTAGTGTAAGGTGGATAAGTCACTAAGGCCTGGAGCTCACTGACCCTGCATACTGAAGTGACCACCACCAAAAATGGATGTTGAGAGGTTAATCCTTCCAGATCAGGTACTTCAGATCTCAGGTGCACATTGGCTCAAAAGGAGCTTTCATCAGCTGAGCTAATACCACGTTGAGGTCCCAATACACAGTGGGAAGCCTTAGTGGAGGCTTCAATTGAAACAGGCCCCACATGAAACGTACAACTACAGGCTGTACAGAGATGGGCGTTTCATCTAGACTGATCTCTGGATGGACAACTCCCGTAGGAGTGGAAAACAGACCTGTCTCAGCCAATGAGGGGCTATGAGGATCATCGTCCCCTGTCCTCCTGAAGCTTCAAGAAGTCTTCACCACTAAGGAAATCAGAGAATATGCATACAGAAGACCCTTGCCCCAATGATGGGCAAGGGCATCTGAGGTTGGTTTGCTTTCTGACTTGTACATGGAGCAGAACAGAGGCATCGTCCTGTTGCAGGGGGACACAAACAGATCTACGTCTGGGATCCCCCAGCGGCAGAATATCCGATTTGCTACCCCCTGGTAGCACTCGTGAGGTCTGAAGGCTCGACTCAGCCTGTCCGTTACCATGTTCTCTGTCCCGGCCAGGAATATGGCCCTGAATACCACCCCGTGTGACAGGGCCCATGATCAGATCTGGACTGCTTCCTACACAGTAGGTATGATCCCATGCCTCCTTGCTTGTTGACATACCACATGGTTACCTGGTTGTCTGTTTGGATCAGGCAACTTTGTTGGACAACCAATCTCTGAAAGCCCATAGCGTGTACCTGATTGCCCTAAGCTCCCGGAAGTAGATTTGACAAGAGTGTTCCTGAGCGGACCAAAGGCCCTGGGTGCTGAGCCCATCTACATGAGCTCCCCACCCCAGGGTGGATGCATCTGTGGTTAAGACAATTTGGGTAGGGAGACTTCGAAAAGAGATCCACCATTCCAAATCTGAAAGTACCCACCACCAGGACAATGAGTCCTGGAGAGACGGGGTGACTTGGATGCAAACCTGGAGGTTCTCAGTGGCTTGGTGCCACTGCTACCTCAAGGTCCATTGGGCTCTGCGCATGTGTAAATGTGCCAAGGGAGTGTCATGGACTGTTGTGGCTATATGACCCAACAGCCTCAACATGTGCCAGGCTGACACTTGCTGGCTCTGTTGGATCTCTGCCATGATGGTGGTCCTCTGGCAAGGCAATCAGCCTGTTCCTGACTGGAGGATCCATCATTCCGGGTACGGGCAACTAGCCTATGCTCCCTATGACCCAGTCAAAACCCCATCCCCGGAGTTGATTGAGGAGCTGGCTGGAGCTTGGGGGCTCTCTGCTGCCTAGGACAACCCCAGCAGCTGTGATAGTGTGGACAGGAATGAGGGTGCGAATGACAGTACTTCCTTTGGCGAAAGAAAGATTCCTTTGGCCCCTGTCTCTCTGGCCTCCTGGAAGAGGAGAATGGGTCTAGAGTGCTGGTGAAGAGGTATTGGAGAGTTTCAAGGTGGTCCTGAAGTTGGGCCATAGCATCCTTCACCCTGTCTCTGTAGAGACAGCAAGTCAATCCTGTACTTCTGGTCGGAGATCCAAGGCCGCAGCCATGCCATTCTGCGGGAGCCGATTCCTGCTACAGAGACTCTTGATGACATCTTGAAAACATCGTAGGTCGCATGGACCTCATGTTTTCTGCACTCCAGGCCCTTATGCACCAGTGACATGAGAATGTCTTCCTGCTGTTGAGGCAGCTACTCAGCCACCTCCTGTACCTGCTTCCACATGTCCCGCGAGTACTGGCTCATGTAGAGCTGGTAAACAGCAATGTGGGCAGTGAGCATGGCTCCTTAAAATAACTTCCTCCCAAGAGCATCCATCGCTCTGTGGTCCTACCTTGGGGGCACCAAGGAATGAGTTCGAAAGTACTTGGCCCTCTTGAGGGCAGATTCAACCACCACCAATTGGTGGGGCAGCTAATTAGGGAACCTTCTGGATGAGGTAGGCCCAGTTTAGAAACATAGAAACATAGAAATGACGGCAGAAGACGACCAAACGGCCCATCCAGTCTGCCCAGCAAGCTTCGCATTTTTTTTCTCATACTTATCTGTTTCTCTTGGCTCTTAGTAACCTTTTGGTTCTATTTCTCTTCCACCCCCACCATTAATGTAGAGAGCAGCGTTGGAACTGCATCTAAGTGAAATATCTAGCATAATTAGTTAGGGGTAGTAACCACCGCAATAAGCAAGCTACACCCACGCTTATTTGTTTACCCAGACTATGTAATTCAGTCCTTGTTGGTTGTTGTCTGTATACAGATCCACTTTTCCTCATTCCCCCTGCCATTGAAGCAGAGAGTTATGCTGGATATGCATTGAAAGTAAAGTAGCAGACTTTCTCCCCTGCCGTTGAAGCTGAGAGCTATGCTGGATATGCGTGAAGTATCGTCTTTCTCCCCTGCCGTTGAAGCAGACAGCTATGCTGGATATGCGTGAAGTATCGGTCTTTCTCCCCTGCCATTGAAGCAGAGAGCTCTGCTGGATATGCGTGAAGTATCGGTCTTTCTCCCCTGCCGTTGAAGAAGAGAGCTATGCTGGATATGCATTGAAAGTGAAGTATCAGGCTTATTTGGTTTGGGGTAGTAACTGCTGTAACAAGCAAGCTAATCCCCGCTTTTTTTGTGAATGCAAATCCTTTTTTCCACATTTCCTCTTGCTGTTGAGTCTTAGAGCAATGTTGGAGTCGCATTAACCGTGTGTATGTTTATTGAATAAGGGTATTATCTCCAGGTAGTAGCCATCATTCCTGCGAGACACCCACTCTTCGTTCACGTCTTCTAGACTTATTAATAAGAAGCCCTTTGGCTTCTTATTAATGAGAAGCACTGTAAGCGGGTGTTCCTATATCCTCAGCAGCAATTCCTTAAGGATCTTGTGTACTGGGACCACCAAGATCTCTCTAGGAGGCTCCATGAACTGGAGGATCTCAAGCATTTTGTGCCTGGCATCCTTCTCCATTAATAATTGAAAAGACATGGCTTTCATCATCACCCTCAGAAAACTTGCAAAGGTTAAGTCCTCAAGCGAAGACTTCTTTTGCTTCTCTGGAGCAGAAGGGTCTGAAGGGAGATCCTCAGAGCCCTCGGAGCCCTTGGAGGAGGACTCTAAAATATCATCCCCCCAGGTGTCATAGGGTTCCTTATCCTCATTGTAAGTCACAGAGAATGGGTCCCTGGGTGCTCAGCCTTCGTCCAGAGGTGCAGGCACCAGTAAAATGTGACAGGGGGGTGGCAGGCCTCTGCCGGCCTTGGTGGAGCTTCCTCCTTGGAGGAACGGCGCCAACCACTGTATCAGTAGGGGGAGGCCTCAGTGCCCCGCTGGGCACCGATACTGTTCCGGAAACCAATGCCAGCTGGGACAGGTAATGCACTGAGGAGCACATTGAGCTTCTCCAGAAGTGGAATGAGGATGGGTGGCACCAGGTCCAGTGCCGTCGGTGCCACAGGAGCGAAGCCCTGCAGTGCCTGGTCCACCGCTATCTGGACTCAGAGTTGTAGCTCCTCCTCGAACAATGGCTGATGCCAATACTGACTGGGAGGAAGGAGGGGTGGCCAGATCCTCTTCTGAGTCTTGAGGTGGATTGATGACTGGAATCATGACTGGTGGAGACAGTCGCAGACCACCGGCACTGATGGAGGATTGGCATTTCTTGCCTTGGGGTCGCTTCAGGGGCATCGCGGAAAAAGTTGGTGCATCTCAGTGCTCTGCACCGTGCATCAATAGGGACCAGTGCTGATGCTTCTTTGGCTTCTCTTGATGCTCGGCCCAGTCCTTCCCCTGTACCAAGGCCGATTTCGAGGAACCCAATGTCCTCGCCCTGGAGGAGATTGATGACGGTCGGTCTCCGGCGCCCCATCCACTGATGGCATCGATGGAACCAACAGTCCCACCGATGCGATAGCTCAGTGTCCATCAGTGTGGGTCCTTGGTACTTTGATGCCAAAGCCACCGATGCCGATGTTGATGGCTCGGATTTCTTTGATACGAAGAGCTGCTCCATCTTGTCGAGTCAAAACCGATGTCCCTTCGGGGTCAACTGGTTGCATAAATGGCAACCCCGGATGTCATGCAATGCCCCCAGCAGAGGACACACATCTAATGTCGATCCATGATGGACATGGTCCTTGGGCACCGGGATATCGCAAAACAACAGACATGGCCATGTCAGATGAAACAAAAGGGTATGAACTGAAAACGATGGTTGCGGGGTGTTGATGGCTGGCAGGCACTGATGCACCACTGCCATGGGGAATCAACTGCGAAAGGAAACTGACCCGAATCACCAAAAATCCTGATTAGGAGACACTATGGGACCTGGTGTCGGAACAATAAGGAAAAACCCGCCAAAAACACGACAAAAGCAAAGTTTTCACACAAGGCCAAAAAACAGCCAAAGTGAGCTCACTCACTCAAACCGCAAGGCTTACAGCTCTAAGGAAAAAGAGAGACTGAAGAAGGACCCCATGTGGACCGTGGTATAGGGCATGCTGGGCAGGCTCAGTGTGCCTAGTCAAAATTCTAGAAACTTTGACACAAGTTTTTCGCATTGGGGCTCCTTCTGAAGATGCCACCTCTATGTGAGGACTACCATCCTGATTGTCCTTGGAAAATTTAATTTTTATTTATGATGCTTACTTTTAAAAAATAAAGCAGAAGAGCAGTAAAAGGATACTGTCCTGCATTTGCTCAGGATTTCTTGGAAGTTGGTTCTGTAACCATGAAACTAACACTTATCGGAAGATAAGGACCACTAGCTGATCTAGTATTCCTAGTTTCCTTACTTATTGTGCTATCACACACACTATTCAATGGTTAGTTATTGCCCTTCATTACCACTACTCTCTTTATCTGGCTCATGTAACCCTGAATTCTGTCATTGTTTGGAACAGTCACCTCTATTCTTAGGCTATTCCAGGCGATAGTCACTTTCTTAGTGATATAATATTTCTTCTTAGCCTCCTTTGTTCTAACTTCATAGTATGATTAATTAAAAGTTCTTCCAGATCTTTCATCAAATTACTGGTCTGGCAGCTTTAATAATCTTACTAGTTATTAACTCCTTATAGTAAATTATAATTAATAGAAACATAGTATATGAGGAAGTAGTTTGGCTGCTGTTAGTCCATTTGAATGCACAAAAATAAAATATTAACAAATAAAAACAGAAAAATTATATATAAGGTGATACTTTTGTAATGGTATACCTTAATACATAGGCATTAGCTTATATACAGTATATATATTTTTTTCTGAATAGGATGTATCTTGTCCCCTGAAGAATCTTGACATACTGAATTTCTAAGTTTAAAAACCTTCTCCTTGAAAAATGAAAGAAGGAATCAATGACTGGCAAATCATCATAAATTAATTAATTTTTGGGTACTTGCCAGGTTCTCATGGCCTGGATTGGCTACTGTTGGAAACAGGATGCTGGGCTTGATGGACCCTTGGTCTGATCCAGTATGGCATGTTCTTATGTTCTTACCCCTTAACACTGAATCAACTAGTTTAAAAATTACTTTAGGATCATGCTGGGCTTTGAAAATTGTATCCAAATAAAATTTATTTTTGGCCTGAGCCACTTTATTAAAATACACTGCTGCTGCTACTTTCCAGCACTTTCTATTCTCAATTGTAGCATGAAGCTGGGGGGTATACCAAGGAGAGGAACTTCTACCACCCACTGTTGTTCTAAGCTCAAGACAGTTTGGGTGGCTAAATCCATTCCCTTCTTTAAAGCTGAATACCATCTTCCAACCCAGCAATCTGAGTCACCTAATCCTAGACCGAAGTAGTAACCAAATTCACAAAACTAGAAGAGTCTATTTTTTTAAAACCTGATTTAAAATGCAATCTTTTCTTTGTAATTTGAGTCCAAGAGCTAACATGATTGAACCTATAACCCATGCTCTGACCATGGAAACATCTCAATCCCTTCAAAAACCAAATTACCATGTGAAGTGGCTTTTTCAGATCCAAAAAGCCAGTCAAGAGTATGACCCTTTTTGTGAGTTGCACCTGAGATAATTTGAGAAAGCCTACTAACTGCTAGTGTAGTGAGAAAAGATAATACTCGAGTAGACTCACAGCCAGCTTCATGCATATTAAAATCTCCCATCACCAATAGATGAGGGTAATTCAATGATAGGCCTAAAATTGATTCCAAAACCAGATCAATTATGTTTTGTGAGGGCCCTGGTGGAAAATACCAAAGGGAAATAATTGAATCTTTAAAATCCAGCAAGACCAAAAAACTTTCACAGCCAGGTATTTGGTCAGTGAAAATTATTTTCACAGGAAGAGAATTATGAAAAATTATAGCCACTCCCCCTCCTTGTTTAGTGGTCCTATTACACATGTGAATAGAATAGCGGATTGTTTGCCTTTCAACCAAGTTTCAGTTATACATACCAAATCAAGATTTCTATCAACTATGAGATCATGTACATACAACCAGTTCTTAACTAACAATATTACATTGATTAATACACACTTAAAACAACCTTGTAGCCCATAAAACCCTCTCTTCTTTCTTATAAGGAAATCTATCTGGGATGGACAGCCATCTGCACTTCTTCCTGCTAAATCTATTTTTAGTAGTCAATGATTTCCTATTCATAGCGTGTTTGCCTTTGCCCCAAATTACAAAAATAGACAAAAAAGTAAAATCAAATTCAGATATCTCCATTCCCTCGATCTCCTGAAGAGGCTCTTGTGGCTTGCCTCTTCGGTGATCCACAAGAGCGGCTCAACTTAGGGATTTAAGGCCCCTTTGTTGATGTCAACAAGGCAGGCCAACAGCAATGTGCAAGGCAGGGGGGGTAGGCTCGCCAGATAAGGTTGCCCTCATCCATCGCAGCCTATCACCTTCTCTCTCAACTCCCCTGCTGGTTAAAAGTTCCAAGGTAACAGCGGCTCAACCCAGGGTTTTAAGGCCTGCTGGTGATGTCATCAAGGCGGGCAGCAGCAACATCCAAGACAGGGGGACAAGGGTCACCAACGCATTATTACGGGGCTTGCCAGATAGGCCAAGATGAATGAGGGCAACCTTATCACCCTCTCTCCCAACTCCCCTGCTGATTAAAAGCTCTGAGGTAACTGCAGCTTGACTTAAGGCCCCACTGGAAATGTCATTAAGGCGGATCAGCTGCAACATCCAAGGCAGGGGGAGGGGGTCAACATCCTGTTAGTTCAGGGCTCGCCAGATAGATGAGGGCAGCCCAAGCATTTTGAATTCTGTCACAGTACTGATTTCTGCCACCTCTGCTGGTAGATTATTCCAGGCAAGTACAAGCATCTTAGAAAAGAGGTATTTTCTCATGTTTCCTCTGAATGGTCTTTCCTGGTCCTTAGCTCATCAGCTCTTGTTCTTGAAATTTTTTTTCTATGGAAAATTTCACCTTCCTGTAATTTATCAAAGTTTTAAAAATATTTAAATGTTTCTGTTCTATCCCCATTTCCCTTGGCAGCCTTTCTTTGATCTGTTCCCATCCTCTAAATGTCCTTATGAAGTATGGCCTCCAAAGCTAAACACAGTAGTCAAGGTACAGTCTCACTAGTGACCTATACGAGGTCAATATTACCTCCTTTTCTCTGCTGATACCTCTTCTTATACAACCAAGCCTTTTGCCTTGGTTTATTACATTGACTGGATACCTTCAGGTCAGCTGAGATGATTATTCCTAGATCTCCTTCTTAACAGTATTTGTCCTTACAAATTTATTTATTTATTTATTTAATATAATTTATATACCGGAGGTTCCTGTATAATATACATATCACCCCGGTTCACAAGGAACAGTAACTTTCGCTACATTTACATAGAACAGAATAAAAAAGAAGTTTTTACATTGAACAAAGTAATCGAAGTAAGCAAATAGTGTATGATATTGAATCGTTAATAAACATGCAGTTAATAAGTCAATAAATAGCATGGAAAATATGAAGTCAATATGAGTATATGTAGTATGTATGTAGTCAGCATGCATATGTAAATTTCTGATTGAATAAAGGAAGAAAATAATAGATCTGAATAAATCGTTGTGGGCTTGAAAAGACTTTTCTTCGTGTTCTTGGCTCTAGGGGAAAGCTTGTTTGAACAGCCAAGTTTTAAGGTTTTTTTTAAATGTAGTGTGGCATGGTTCCAGACGAAGGTCTGGAGGGAGCGAGTTCCAAAGTGAAGGGCCCGCTGTGGATAATGCACGTTTCCTCAGAACGGATTTCGCCGGTTGTGTGATTAGTCTGTTCTGATAGGCGCTTCTGGTTGGTTTCACGGATGTGTGTAGTTTAATTTGAAATGTTAAGTTGAGAGGTGCAATGTTGTGTAAGGCCTTATGTATCATCATTAAAGACTTGAACTGGATCCTGTATTTAATTGGAAGCCAGTGGAGGTGGTGGAGGATTGGGGTGATATGATCTCTTTTTTTGGCATTTGATAGAATTCTTGCAGAGGCGTTCAGGACCATCTGAAGTGGTTTGATGGTGCATGCTGGTAGGCCTAGGAGGAGAGAGTTACAGTAATCCAGCTTTGGGAGTATGATGGCTTGTAAAACCATGCGGAAGTCTCTGAAAAGGAGGAGTGGTTTGAGTTTCTTTATTGTTTGAAGTTTAAAGAAACATTCTTTTGTTGTGTTGTTGACGAATTTGTTGAGACTGAGTCTGCTGTCTATGATGACTCCCAGGTCTCTAACTTGTTGCGTGGTGGAGAGCCCTGCGGTGTCCGGATGTTGGTTAGTGTTAGAATGTGAGGAGGGGGTATAGTTTTCCGGTGCTATAATGAGGATTTCAGTTTTGTTTTTGTTTAGAACCAAGTTGAGGCTGGTGAGTAGATTGTTGATAGCTGACAGACATTTATTCCAGTATGATATGGCTTTGTGTAGGGAATCTTCTATAGGGATGAGGATTTGAATGTCATCCGCGTATAGGTAATGTCTTAGCTTAAGGTTAGTGAGAAGTTGACAGAGCGGGAGCAGATAAATATTGAAAAGAGTCGGGGAGAGGGATGATCCTTGCGGTACCCCCCTCTTGCATTCGATGGTGTGGGACTCTTTGTTATTTATCTTGACCTTGTATGATCTGTTCTCCAAAAACGATTTGAACCAGTTAAAAGCTGCTCCTGTAATGCCGATGTCTATTAGGCGTTGCAGGAGGCATGTGTGGTTTACGGTATCAAACGCTGATGAGAGATCCAGGAGAGCGAGGAGGCAAGGTTGGCCCTTTTCTAGGTTGAAAATGATAGTGTCTGATAATGATGTTAATAATGATTCGGTATTCATAGTCTTACGAAAGCCAAATTGGTTTGAGGTGAGGATATTTATTTATTTATTTTATTTAAAAGTATTTATATACCGCTTTTTAAAATAAAATTTTATCAAAACGGTTTACAATATGTTAAAATAAAGTAAAAATAAAATATAACTAAAATAAACTTAAAATACATAAATTTAACTAAATAGCTAGATAAATGTTAGCTAAAACAAATTATTAAATAACAAAATAATAATAATGGTAACATGCCATGGGTAAAGAGTAGGGAGGGTAAAAGGGATGGAGGGGGGGAGGAGAGGGGGGGGGTAGCAACTTATCGAATTGTAATGTCCTAGAAAGAACATGGATGGGATAATAGAAGAGAGACGATAATGTAATATGTATCTGATGAGAGAAATTTAGGGGATGGAGTTTCATTTTTGATCGGGGAGATGTTTAGTGGGAATGTTAAATGCTTGTTGAAAAAAGAATGTTTTTAAAGCCTTTTTGAAATGATGAGGATTTGATATTAAACGGAGTGGGTTGGGTAAAGAGTTCCAGAGAGATGGTCCTGCAACAGAAAAAGCTCTTTTCCTGGTGATATCTAATCTGGCCTGTCATGGTGATGGAATGTCTAAGAGATTTTGAGTAAGTGATCTTAAGTGTCGGGTGGGTTTGTAAATGCGGAGTAAGGTGCAAAGCCAAGTGGATGTAGAGTTGTAAATTAAACTATGAATGATTGAGATTACTTTGTATTTTATCCTGTATTTTATGGGTAACCAGTGAAGGGAATGTAAGATAGGTGTAATGTGATTGCGAATGGAGGTACCGGATAATAAGCGAGCTGCACTATTTTGAACTAATTGTAGCGGGTGAATTGATGAGTCAGATAGACCTAGATATAGAGCGTTACAATAGTCTAGACCAGAAAATATAAGAGATTGTAGAACAGTCCTGAAATCACGATAGAAAAGAAGAGGACGAAGACGTTTCAGAAGCTGTAATTTGTAGAATGACTTCTTTGTTAGGGAGGAAATTTGTTGTTTCATAGGTAAGTCTGTATTTATGGTTACACCTAGATTTATGGCATGGCAGTTAATTGGGATGGTTGAGCCACTGAAAGTGAAATGAGATGGTGGGCCTATAGAGGAATCTGTAATGGATGTTAAATGGACTAATTCAGTTTTTGATGGATTTAATTTTAAACGATTATGAGATAGCCAAGAGTTAATGGTGGAAAGATAGAGTGAAACTAAAGATAGAGTATCGGACCAGGAAGTTTTGTAGGGGACCAGAAATTGAATGTCGTCTGCATAAATTTTGAATTGTAGGTTGAGTGATGATAAAATATGACAAAGCGGAAGGAGATATATATTAAATAATATGGGAGATAATGAAGATCCTTGGGGAACGCCGGATGGGATTGTGTAGGGGGTAGAAGATTGATGGTTAATATTAACTTGCTGAGGACGATCTGTGAGAAAAGATGAAAACCAACTTAATACTGTTCCAGTGATGCCTATTGCTTGTAGGCCTGAGATGAGAATTTGGTGATCGACCGTATCAAATGCTGCTGAGATATCTAAAAATACTATAATGTAATCTGTATATGAATCAAATGCCCGGAATAATGTGTCAAAGGTAGATAGGAGAAGTGTTTCTGTAGAGTGTCCCTTTCTGAAGCCGTGCTGGTTAATGTGGAGAATGTTATTTTCGGATAGAAAGTCAGAAAGTTGACGTAAAACTGCAGATTCTATTAGTTTAGCTAATGATGTGAGGGAGGCAATAGGTCTGTAGTTATTGAGATCGGCTGTACCTTTTGTTTTTGATTTTAGAATTGGTAGAATGGATGTTTTTTTCAGATTAGATGGGAATTGTCCTGTTTCTAATGATTGGTTAACTAGGCTACTGAGAAAAGAGTATGCATGATGACCAATAGCTTTGAAGAAGACTCCTGAACAAGGGTTGTAAGGTGAATTTGAGGGTTTTTGTTTGCTAATTATAATTTGAATTGAGTTGTCTGAAACCGGACTAAATTCGGACCATTGACAATTAGGTTCTTTCTTGACACAGGTGGGGTAGGGTAGTTGTGAAAATTCTGTGGAAATGTTGGTTACTTTTGTTTTGAAGTGGTTGGCGATTTTATTGCAAAATATTGTATCATGATCTGCGAAGCTTTCGTTATGTGGAGTGATTAATGTTTTTACTATATTAAATAAAGTATTGGGATTTCCATTGGCTTTGGAGATTATCTTTCCATAATAGAGTTTTTTGGCTTGATTTATTTCTTTGTAATAGCGCCGAAGGGTACATCGATATGCGTTTTTTGCTTCGGTTGTTCTTATATGTCGCCATTTTCGTTCCAACTTTCTGAGGTGTGTTTTAAGTTGACGTAAAGATTTTGAGTACCAGGGGGCATTGGGTTTCTGTTTCCTGTTGTTTATTTGGTGTTGTTTATATGGAGCAATCAGATCTAGCGTAGATGTAATAGCTGAATTCCATTTAGATACTGAGTCTTCTATATTTGATGATATTGTTTTCGTCAAGATATTCTGTAAGTTGTTTGTTGACAACTTTCTCCATATCTTTGGCAATCATAGGAAGGTTTGCTATGGGTCTAAAATTAGCTGGGTCTGAGGTGGGTAAGTTGGGTTTTTTGAGGAGCGGCTTGAGCATGGCTAACTTGAGTTGGTTCGGGACATGTCCTTGGGTGAGGGAGCAGTTAATGATGTCTGCTCAAGGTTTGGCTATGGTGTTGGTGATCAGACTCAGTTTGTTGGATGGAATATGGTCTGATGGATGGGAGGATGGTTTTATCTTCTTGAGAATATTCTCTATTTCTAAAGAGGATGTGAGCTCAAAAGTGTTGAGCACTGTTAGTGAGGTGTTGGGTTGTTTGACATTTGGGTGTGATGGTTGTTGATCTGTTGGGAGTGGTGGTTGTTGAGCGGTTGATCGCGATGATTGGGGGCTGAGGTTGATTACGTGGTTTGGATGTGTAGATGGTCCCTTGAGGGGGGCTAGGAGTGAGGTGATTTTGTAGTCGAAGAAGTCTGCCAGTTC
The DNA here is from genome assembly GCF_901001135.1 of Rhinatrema bivittatum. NCBI lineage: Eukaryota > Metazoa > Chordata > Amphibia > Gymnophiona > Rhinatrematidae > Rhinatrema > Rhinatrema bivittatum. The sequence goes on along the minus strand of NC_042617.1, from coordinate 67,193,345 downwards.
GTTCGCTTTATTGAGTGCTTGATCGTCTGGAATGGTAGGTGCCGGGGGTTTTGTGAGGGTTGATACATAGGAGAAAAGAGCTCTTGAATCAAAAATGAGGTGGTGGATTTTTTTGGAGAAGAATATTCTCTTTGTTGTGTTGATGTTGTTTCTGTATGAGTTAAGGCATGATTTGTAGATGAGGAGGGTGGTTGAAGATGGGTTTTTTCACCAATTTTGTTCCTTGCATCTCAACTCGTGTTTATGATTTGTTAGCTCCGGTGTGAACCAGGGTCTCCTGTTGTCTTTGTTTGGATTGATAGATTTAGTTGTCATGGGGCAAATTTGATCTGCAACCTTTTTAGTGATGTTGGTCCATGATGAAGTTGCTGAGTTTACGTCGGATAGGTCTAGGTGCTCAAGTTCCTTGGCCAGGTGTTCACTGAGTTGGTCTCCTGAGCACTGTTTCCTAAGCGATATAGTTATTGGTTGTGTGGATTGTGGTGGAAGTTCTTTTATTTTTAACACCGAAGATATAATTCGATGGTCTGACCAAGGTATTGGAGTGCAAGTTGGAGTGGTGTGGATTGTGATACCTTCATTTATGAAGATAAGGTCCAGCGTATGTCCTGCTTTGTGGGTTGGTTCAGTCACTATTTGTCTGAAACCCATATTGTTGAGAGAGGAGAGAAGAGTTTTACAGTTGGTAGAATGAGGTTGGATATCTACGTGCAGATTAAAATCTCCCATGAGGATGGTAGGTTTTCTGGAATTTAGGTGTTTTGCTGTAAGTTCTATGATGGGTGATGGGTCTGCTTCCAGTATTCCGGGGGGAGCATAAATTAGGCCGATCGTCAGATGTTTTGAGTTGAATAGGGCAAATTCAATCTTTGATATGTTATTGGAAGTCTGCAATGTCAGACCCAGTGTTTTTTTGGCTGCGAGGAGAAGTCCACCTCCTCTTTTTTTGGGTCTGGGAATAGAGAGAACGTCGTAATCCTGTATGGGTAGCTGATTTATTAGCGCAGTGTCGGAGGGTTTTAACCAGGTGATAGCACAGATGTCAGGTTTTGTATCGGATAGGTAGTCGTTGAATATATGACTTTTCTTAGCGATCGATTGCGCATTAATCAATGTGAGTGAGAAGAGAGTTAGTCCAAGGAATTGAGTGACTGGTGTCAGCAAGATGGGCCTGAGCCTCTGTTGACGATTGTGATGGGGGGGGTAGGGGGCTTTGGTGTTTTCCATTTGGGATTGTGGATGATGGGAATTGTGAGGGGGTGCATGTTGGGATGTAAGTGGCTGAAGTGGAAGAATGTAGGAATCATTACGGTCAGAAAGGAGTGCTAGGCGAATGCTGTCTGAAGAGTGCTGGACGAATGCGGTTTGAAGAGTGCTGGGCGGATAAAGTTAGAAGAGTGCTGGATGTATGATGGGCGTATGTTGGGCGAATGCAGTCCGGAGAATGATGGGCAAAAGCAGTCCGGAGAAAGATGGGCGAAAGCAGTCCGGAGAATGATGGGCGAAAGCAGTCCGGAGAATGATGGGCGAGTGCAGTCCGGAGAATGATGGGCGAGTGCAGTCCGGAGAATGATGGGCGAGTGCAGTCCGGAGAATGATGGGCGAATGTTGAGCGGAAGCAGACCTGGTGGTATTGGGTGGACGTATAATGAGATGTTTAAAGATCCTCTGAAGAGTCTGCTGGCAATTCTGGTAATTCCACGAGCTTTCGTTGTGAAGCTGGCTTGGCTTGCGCAGATCTGGGGCTTGGAGTCTCGGGCGCCACTGCCTGTATGTGGTTTGGTTTGCAAGATCTTTGCAGGTAGCTGGGGCTTGGATATTAAAGCCGTTCTTTAGTGATGTTTGTGCTTTGCTTTGTTGGTGCTGATGTTATGTTGTATGAGCTGGTAGGTGGGCAGAAACAGATGGTACGGATTTATAGAATCGGACTAAAGACCAAGAGGTAGACTCGGGGCTTCCGAAGGGGCTGAGCGAAGGGGCGAGACAAAGGGGCAGGCCCCTTTGTTGCGCTCCTTCGGTGCGCTCCTTCGGTGCGCGGCGTCGAAAGTGTGTCTAAATTTAAAGCCCCACAGGGCTGGTACCTGATTGGAGGCGCTGTAATTGTAGGCGGGGCTCAGCGTTTTCGGCGCGATTTGCTTTCTTTTTAGGAAGCTTTTGTTTTTGCAATGTCTGCCGCGTTATCGGCGTTGAGGCCGGCTGGGAGGGGAGAGATTCTCAGTGACCTTCCCCCGGCGGGGCTCGGCGCCGATCGCGCAGGCCTTCCCCGTTCGCAGCAGCAGAGAAGCCGAAGAGAAATGGCACCGCAAGTGAGTTCAAATTTAAAACCCCACAGGGCTGGTACCTGATTGGAGGCGCTGTAATTGTAGGCGGGGCTCAGCGTTTTCGGCGCGATTCGCTTTCTTTTTAGGAAGCTTTTGTTTTTGCAATGTCTGCCACGTTATCGGCGTTGAGGCCGGCTGGGAGGGGAGGGGAGAGATTCTCAGTGACCTTTCCCCGGCGGGGCTCGGCGCCGATCGCGCAGGCCTTCCCCGTTCGCAGCAGCAGAGAAGCCGAAGAGAAATGGCGCCGCAAGTGAGTTCAAATTTAAAACCCCACAGGGCTGGTACCTGATTGGAGGCGCTGTAATTGTAGGCGGGGCTCAGCGTTTTCGGCGCAATTCGCTTTCTTTTGATATAGATAGTGAATTTTTAAGCTTCAAATGTATGATTTTTCATGGGATGGACACTTTTCAAAGTAATTTACCTAAGTATATAGCAAATTAGTGAATTAATACTAATAAAAAGCCATAATGACATTGAGAAATACTAATAACAGTATTGGATGATTTACTAATGAGAAATGGAATATCACTGGGCTCATATTGGAATGGTATGGGCTGGTACAACATAATGGCACTTTTTGATGCCTCATTTGGGTCAAGGAGATGAGTGGAGTGATGGGAAGCTGTCCTGTCCTTCCCCTCGATGCCCACAGCAGCAGTATTAGCAGCAATAGGGTAAGGAGGGAAGAGAGGAAGGAATAAAAGATAAAATAAGAATGGAGCACTGGAAGTGTGGAAGGCCAGAAGGCAGAACACCCAATGTTTTCCCACTTTGATTCCTGGTACAGCAGAATCCTCCAAACCGATGCACACAATTCACTCTTGTAACACAATATCCAGGGATATTGATTCTGGATATTTGCTGAAGGTCATCAACTCATCTGCAACAAGATATCTTGGAACTTCATCAAGAACTTAACCAATCTGACCTAGGAGCAGTAGTTAAACAAACTTCTGCCCAGTTAGGGGTCGATTTTAAAAGAAGTGTGTGCAATTGGATGCGCCGATTTTATAACATGCACGCGCCGGTGCATGCATGTTATAAAATCTGATTGTCGCACGCACAGATGCATCAGATTTTAAAATTTGCGTGCACATGCGCGGATGGACCACGACTCACGCACACGGGGGAGGGGGGATTTTGTAACTTACATGCGGCGATGTAATCGGGCCTCCCCCAGTTCCCTCTGGCTATTGACCGTGGTCCCGGCCGCCCTCCATCCTGCCCCGCCCAGACCACGGCCTGCCCCTTTTTCAGGGCCTGGCAGTTGTGCGCGTATCGGTGGTTATGTGTGTGGCTGAGCCCTTTAGAAAATGTGTGCAGCATGCTCAGGGCCCGGCCTCACGCGTAACTACCGGTATTTGCGCATATGGGTCTTTGAAAATGTGTCCTTTAATGAACAGAATTAAAGATAAATATATGATTTTCAATGAACTGTTATGCAACTAGAGGAAGGAAGCATAAATTCATTAGCGATAAAGTGTTTTTGAGATTCATTTCAGGATGTTGCAGAAAGTGCTCTAACAGACCTTTTAGTGGTACTGTTCCAACAAGAGTTCAGTCATATTATATTCATTCTGCTTAAGTCAGTTCTTTCAACAACCTATTCTTTTTCTTTTTAAGGAGTTTGGAAGAAATGCCACAAGCTTTTCAGCTGCTAAGTTATCTAACATACCAGAAATATAGCTGTGAGATTCTAGTAATCAATGAGTTTTATGACCTGGATTTCACATGTGGTAAGTATCTGATATAAGTGAAATCTAAATTCTGTGATTGATTGATGTATCACTTTTATATACTATGCTGCTTTCAGTTCTCTTAGGGAAATAGCAGCACTGTCCCTAACCTAATGCAGAGTCTAATTAGTAACCAATAATGAAGACAATTTTTAAAGTATTAAACATGCATTAATCAGCTGTCTGGAAATTACCCTCACTCAATGTGGCTAAAAGTCTGCACTTATTACTATAGCATGCATATTTTCAGCTGCAATGAGAGGAAACCTAATTGGGGGGGGGGGGTGTTTATTCCAGTGTAGGAAAAGTATTGTATGTGCTCAGATGACATTTTCAACTCTATGCACGCACTCTTCCAGGAAAATTCTACCCACAGAAAAAGCAGGTGCAAATGACTGCTTCTATTTTGACGTGCAGCAGTTTTCAAAGTGGAAGTAAACGCCTGTTTTTGCTTTAAGAATTGGTGCAAAACTTGCAGATAAAAAGTACAGACAGTCTTTGTCCCAATGCGGGCTGATTGAAAATTGTTCCCAGTATTAATAAATAGCACATGCACAGGAATATCAAATTGCTAGGACTGCCTGAATGTATCCATCAATCAGACATAATGGAAAGTTTGTCGGGAAAGTTTTGTCTTTTGACTGATGATACCATAATCTGTAACAGGGTGAATAGAAAGGAGTAGAAAACATGAGGAGGGATCTAGCAAAACTCGAGGAATGGTCCAAGGTCTGGCAACTAAGATTTAATGCTAAAAAATGCAGATTAAAGCATTTAGGATGCAAAAACCCAAAGGAAAGGTACAATGTTGGAAGTGAAATTCTTCTAAACACAAAGGAAGAGCGGGATCTGGGGGATATTGTATATGATGATCTTAAGGTAGCCAAACAGGTGGATAAAGCAATGGTAAAAGCCAGAAATATGCTTGGCTGCAAAGGGAGAGGAATGATCAGCAGAAAAGGGGGTAGTGATATTGCCCCCGTGTAAGTCCCTGGTAAGACCTCTCTTGGAATACTGGGGACAATTCTGGAGACCGCACCTTTAAAAAGATATAAACAGGATGGAGTCAGTCCAGAGGGTGGCTATTAAAATGGTCAGTGGTCTTTGTTCTAAAGCATATGGGGATAAACGTAAAGATCTAAACACATATACCATAGAGGAAAGGTGAGATAGGGGAGACATGATAAGAGACATTCAAATATCGCAAAGATTTCCATGCAAAGGAGGTGAGCCTTTATCAATGGAAAGGAGGCTCTAAAATGATGGGTTATGAGATGAGGGTGAAAGGGGGTAGATTCAGGAGTAATCTTAGGAAGATTATGAAGATACCTTAATGACAAACATACTGGAAATTGTAATATTGCAACTTGCAAGAATATGCAAGCATATATAGCCTGATATATCTACAGCAAATGAACATCTTGGTTAAAAGTGCTGAATAAAAGGAATCAAGATCTTTTGTATTCTTGATTTTACAATGCCAAGTCTTTGTTTTGCAGATGGACGGAACCATACAGCTGGGTCTTCCTCACTCTGTGTATTTTCTAAGGGGAACCAGTTTATTGAAAAATCATATCCTGGCGGACTTTCCAGGTTCACTTTTGATTTTGTAATGCTATATGCCTTCTTACCTACATTAGTAATTCTTGGAATCATAAGCTTCAAATTAAGAGATATAATTATTCACAGGCAGTAAAATTATATAACTACCCATAAGTGCAACTACTTTTTGTGTAGATAAAGAATCTCCCCCCCCCCCCCCCCCACACCAGTTCAACCCTTGGAGTACCCCAAGGCTCCTCCCTCTCCCCTACCCTCTTTAATATCTATCTCTTACCCCTCTTCCAGTTCCTCGCTAAACTAAATCTAACTCATTTCATATACACCGATGATGTGCAGATCCTGATTCCCATAACAGATTCCCTCCCCAAAAACCCTCAAGTTCTGGGACAGCTGCCTTCACTCTGTCAACCTCCTCCTCTCCAGTCTCAATCTCATCCTCAACAAGGCCAAGACCGAACTACTCCTCATTTCCTCAGACCACAGTAACCTTTCCCTCCCTGACCCCGCTCCCGCCACAGCTGCCCAAGCTAGAGACCTGGTGTAGTACTAGATAACCGACTAAAATTAAAAAAAATTGTTAACAACACAACAAAGGACTGCTTCTACAAATTACACATTCTGAAAAAAAACTTAGACCACTCCTCCACTTCTATGACTTCCGGACAGTCCTCCAAGCTATCCTTTTCTCTAAAATCGACTACTGCAACTCCCTCCTTCTACGCCTCCCCACAACTACCACAAAACCCTTGCAGATGCTCCAGAATGCCGCTGCCAGAATCCTAACCAACTCCAGCCGAGGAGACCACATCACACCCATCCTCAGGAATCTCCATTGGCTCCCTATCAGCTTTAGAATCCTTCATAAGTCTCTCACTATCATTCACAAAACCATCCATAATCAGCACTTGCTCGAGCTAAAAATCCCGCTACGACTCGACACCTCAAAAAGACCAGTTAGAACTGCTTATAAAGGAACCCTACACATCCCCGTTCCCCCCCCCCCCCCTAAATCCATTCTTCACACCTCCACTAAGGAACGTGCCTTCTCCGCAGCTGGGCCATCCCTTTGGAACACCCTGCCTCCAGACCTACGCCAGGAACATTGCCCACCCACCTTTAAAAAAAACCTAAAGACATGGCTGTTCAAACAAACCTATCCTTAACCATTTAATCGGTAACGTTATATTCTTCACTCTATATTTTATTTTGTTCTACATAATTATTTTGTATATACTATTGTTATAACATATATCATTCATCTGTTCCTCTTACTGTTGTGATTCCATATATTTATACTGTTACTCAACCGTTCCTCTCTCCTTACTCTCTTCCAACCTCCTAGTTCCAGTAACCCTCGTTTATTGTAACTTACCTCTTCCCTTAACTCTATCAGTAGCTCTCTAGCTATGATTATTGTTAATGTTAAATATCCCATGTTTGATGTAAACTGATGTGATATGACATGTGTCATGAATGTTGGTATAGAAAAGAATTAAATAAATAAATAAATAGATTGGTTTTAATGCAAGAACTATCATGGATATTTTGAAAACCAATTTTCTGAAATCTCATTTTACCCTCTGAAAATCTAGCTACTTTAGAATTTCTGTTTTCATTCAGTTTATGATTATGGCAACATTTTCATCATCTGTAATCCAATTTGTTTACTATTCAGTAATTTGTTTGTGTAACTATTATTATGTATCCTAAATTTCTACAGAGTTATCTCTTGTTGTTTTAACCTCTCCTTCCATGCTGTTCTCAAGTTATCCCCCTCCCAGTTACGCTCCCTTGTTATCATGTAATTTCAGTCCTGCTGTTCATTTGTGAACTGGTATGATGTCCCTACTAATACCGGTATATAAAAGCTGTTAAATAAATAAATAAATAAATAGATATGTAAATAAAAATGAACAAAGTCATTCCTGCTGAAAGTTTTTTCCTAATGCATGTTTGTCATTGTGGGTGTGAATGTTGTTGATTTATAACACAAAAAAATGGTTGTTGGACCCTGGATGCAGCGCTGGGATATAGGAAACTTGAAAATGAGTTTCCTATTCAATGGGACTTGCAAGGATCACGTGCACCATGGAGGTGATGTATTGAATCTAGGCAAAGGAGAGAAGATGCTGTCACTAGTTTAGTGACTCTGCTGGCCAAAATAGTAGCAGTGAGAGACTTTTGAGAGGAGACATCTCTCCAAGTCTCCTGATTAGTTAGGATACCCCTTACCACCTGGGGTGGAGGTATACAGAATTGAGGAGAAGACAGGGGATAAAAAGAGAGAAAAAAAAACAAACAACTAGTAGTATATGTGATATTCTAGATAGCCTTAGTTCAATCTATCTGCAATATTACCAATGGAAGTAAAAACTGATATATCTATCAAGATGTCTTTGAAGCTTTCAGTATGTAAGCAGAATCAAAATATATTCTAGGACACAAAACAGTGAAACAGTGAGCTATAAATATTGCTGTGAAAATATATGCAGGAAGAAATCTCAGTGTGTTACTGACAGCAACCATGGACTGACCAATTTTCATTCTACCTAATGGTTCTTGACATAGGCCTGGATTTATCAAAATGCACTAAATACCGCATGCGATAGAAAAAGGGGTGTGTTTTATGGTAATAGGCAGTTTATCACAATATCTAAGTTACCGCAAATTGTGATAACTTTTTCGCACTTTGAGATAAGTGCCAGAATGTGGTATTTCTTACATACAACCACTGGGGGGATCATGTTGAGAGCAAGAGAGAGAGAGCGAGAGAGAGAGACTAAGAGACTAGCCATAATGCCCTCAACCTATATATCTCTATGGGAGGCCCACCTAGTAACTCAAGGTGAGGTTTAGGTATTAGTGTAGGGGGGTTAGGGGCCACTTTGAAATTCAAAGTGAGATGTGCGAACAGAACAGTGCTCTCTTGTGAAGATTTGATGACCCTCGGAGTGAGGAAACTCACTCAAAGATGATATTTGTGCAATGTTCTCTCAACCTAGCTTGATGGACGCACTACCTGGGTAACATCAAGCTAGGTTGAGAGACTGATGGAACTGGATGGAACATTTTGGTCTTTATCTGCCACCATTTATTGTGTTACTATAAGGCTCCGAGGCCTATGGAAACAAGGCTAAAAAGGAAAAAATACTAACAATATCATTCAAGATATTTATTTATTTATTTGTATATTTTTATATACCAAAGTTTAGCACTGGCCTTCATTCCGGTTTACAGGTATAACAACAGTTTACATGAAAAATCAAACAGTTTACATTAATAACTGTGGGAGATGGCGCATGCCTTCACTCCGAGATACAAGTAAAAAACAGTGGTTTACATGAACAGTCAAATGGATTACATTAATAACTGTGGGAGGGGAGTAACAGGAGTTTATATGAACAGACATACAATGTACATTAATACCGAAGGGTATATTAATATATAACATTTTGCTTTTTTGCAAAAGAACATAAGATATGCCATACTGGGTCAGACCAAGGGTCCATCAAGCCCAGCATCCTGTTTCCAACAGTGGCAAATCCAAGTCACAAGTACCTGGCAAGTACCCAAATATTAGATAGATCACATGCTTCTATTGCTTATTAATTACCGTAATAGCAGTTTATGGATTTTTCCTCTAAGAACGTATCCAAACCTTTTTTTTAACCTAGTTACACCAACTGCCATAACCGCATCCTTTGGCAATGAATTTCAAAGCTTAACTATACGCTGAGTGAAAAAAAATTTTCTTCAATTTGTTTTAAATGAGCTACTTCCTAACTTCATGGAGTGCCCCCTAGTCCTACTATTATCTGAGAGAGTAAATAATTGATTTACATTAACCTGATCAAGTCCTTTCATGATTTTGTAGATCTCTATCATATCCCCCCTCAGTTATCTCTTCTCCAAACTGAACAGTCCTAACTTCTTTAACATTTCCTCATAGGGGAGTGGTTCCATGCCCCTTATCATTTTGGTTACCCTTTTCAGCAATTCCTGTACAGATTCTGGGGAAAAGGTTAGACAATCTGTGACTCCATTTTAAGATTCTGCAGAATTTTTGTGGCACAATTTACAAATGTGCATCATTTTATATTATTAATAATCATAAAAGAATTTTTATCATCAAAATTATTTGTTAAAAATTTTCATTTAAAAAATAAAATAGCTTCAACTCTCTTTTGTATGTGCTTGACTAATTTCATTTGTCATTTTTTTCTTCTCCATTTAATTTCTCTCCTTTTCTTTTTTTTTAATGCTCATTCCATTCTTCTCTGTCTCTGACAATGCTACCTGATATCACTGGAGACATTGGACTTTAGCCAAAATGGAAGAATTTGATTTCTCAGAAAAAAATAAGCGAGATATAATATAAATAGGGCTTCTCATATTAGATTTTAACCGATCAACACTGATAAAACAGCCTCGGTGAAAAAAATGTTATAATAGTGTTTACCAAACATCAGAAAAACACTACTCCTCTCCCCCTCCCCTTGTACTTTCTTAACCTAACCCAAAGCCAGGCAGAGGCATTGCTGAATATTACTAAGCCAGTGGTTCCAGTTCCACAGAGTCGGGTCTGAAACTGAAAAAGCTCGTTTACATGTAAGGTCCAGGTGTGTGAGTTTTATTGAGGGCACTTCAAGAATACATTTATCCATTGAATGGAGCTGCAGAGTTGATTTATATATTCTTAGTAGAGTGCAGAGCCAACAGATGTAGGATTGTAGATTAAGTTGTGGATTATGGTGAGGATTTTATAAGAGACTCGATAAGGGATCGGTAACCAATGAAGATGCTGTAGAGTTGGGGTAATATGGTCCCTGAGAGAGATATTGTACAAAAGACGAGCTATGGTATTTTGAATAAATTGGAGTGGATGAATAGTGGATATTGGTAATCCTAGGTATAGGGAATTACAGTAATCTAGACTTGGTAGAATGAGTGCTTGCGTTACAGATCGAAAGTCTGTTGGGAACAGTAAAGGTTTAAGCTTTTTCAACATTTGAAGTTTGTAAAATGATTTTTTTTTTACTATTGTTGATATGTTATTGGACATGGATAGTCTAGAATCAATTGGATTGTGCCTAAGTTTTTGCAATAACGCATTTTGATGAATGACAAGGCAAATTAGTTTCAAGTTGTTTCTTGCATATGTTTGTATAACAATACCATATAATCCATAGAATAATTCCATTTTGTACCCTATTGTAATTCTTTATAGCAAATACTCAAAACACCAATATATTAACATTGTTACAAACAATTCAGTTAGAAAGTATTACTGAACCAATAAGACATGTTTGCAGAAAACAGTGTTACATTCTTTTACTCCAACTGACCATGAGCAAATTTATATCTATTTGCATATAGAATGGCAGGAAGGATTTGACATTGCATTAGGATAAGGATTTAAACCTTCAGCAGTAAATCACAATGCAGGGATTCTCTCTATTTTATAGTTTACAGTAACTTCACATAAAGTATTACTCTGTTATTCCGTAATATAAACCAGTTTTGGCATCGCAACTTTTCCAATTTGTTAAGTAACGATTGGCTGTCTAGAAACATTTTTTTATATGCATTCATAGAAAATTCCTAACCTCCCCCCCCAAAAAACCCCCCAGATGTTCTTACTTTCAAGGTGAATGAATGAATTGACTGGGTGACCTGTGCACTAAAGGGTACATCAACAGGCTTGCTGACACCTTGATATATATATATATATATATATATGTGCTTATTTGAATTTGAAACTGTGGGTTTTTTTGTTTCCCTTCTTTTTATGTGATTGACTATTTGGGATTAAACGGTTCTTGTTTGTTGTTGATATATGAATGTCTACCTTCCCTCCTTTTTCTTTTTAACATGGTCTACATATTTAGGTCTTTAAGTCTAATCTCAAAGATCTTACTCTGCAGTCTCTGCATTAATTTGGTAGCCTTCTTATTGACTAACTCTACTTTGTCCATATTCTTCTGGAAAAAAATCCTCTAGAACTAGACATAATCCTTCAGAGGTTTCACTGATAATTTGTAGGATGGTAGTACTTCTTCTTATGCAATATTGGGGTAGATTTTAATACCTACGAGCGGGCGTCCATGTGCACGCGCTACCTGGCGCGCACACATGGATGCCCGATTTTATAACATGCACGTGCAGGTACGCGCATGTTATAAAATCAGGGGTTGGCGTACGCAAGGGGGTGCACAATTGTGCACCCTGCGCGTGCCAACGCCTGCGGCCTTCACCCGTAACCTCCCAGGACATTTCCAAGCCCCAACCTCCCTTCCCCTTCCCAACCCACCCCCTATCCCTAATCTAGGCCCCCCCAAAAAATTAGTTGCGCCTGCCTAGGGGCAGGCACAGGTTGCATGCACCGGCACCCAGCCAGCATGTGATCCTCCGACACAGCAGCAAATGGCCACTGTGCCGGAGGCCTCTGTCCCCGCCCACTTCCCCACCCCTTTCCCAAAGCCCCGGGACTTAGACACGTCCCGGAGCTTTACGCGCGTCGCTGGGCCTTTCTAAAATAGGCCCGGCATGCGTAACCTGATTTACGTGCGTAGGCTTTTTAAAATCTGGCCCTTAATGTCTCACTGACTCTCCCTACTACCTTGTCACATTGCTTGGCAAGACAGATAATCAGGTAGGACTATCCTCAGATGCTTCTTCCATTTAGTGGTCATTACCTCCCTCTCTCTGTATCATGTAACATAGACGTTTAGGTCAGTAAAAATAATATTGAAATGTATGGGTCCCAGGCTGTATACCTTCCTTCTATAGATGTGCATAATTTCACAGAAATGCAAGGTCCTTTATGTAATTACTATTGTTTAAAATAAAAAATAATGTTCAGAAAAGACAATGGAAAATTTGTATTAGCAATTATATGCTATCATATTAAAAAAGACATTTCATGGAGGAATTTTAACAATATTTAATAAGAAAATTACACTTCTGCAAATGGCAAAACAAGATAACATGGTATCGATCTCCACTATAGAATTCATTTTATTAAACAATTTGGATAAACAAAAGAATTAATGCCATGTAGAGAACATAAAACAGCATCTAATTACATTTTATACAAGATATAATTTACCATGTAAAATGTATATACGATAATGTATTAGGTTCACTTTTTTCTTTTTAGCACATACTGTTGGTCAGTTTTTTTTTAGTGCAGTTTGAACATTTATTTTGATGTCTGTCTGGCACAAGTTAGTTATAACAGTTTTTCTGTTAGTTATCCAAAACCATCAGCTCAGTAGCACAACATTTTATCTTGCTTGCTAGTCTACATTGTTTTGATATTCAAGATTTTAACAATATATTACACCACTTTTTAAAGTGAACCTTCGAACAATCAAAGTTTTAAAATATGTACATCTGAAAAATATCCATTTTTTAAACAAAGGTTGAGCATAAGCATAAAATGTCAGACTCAAATTAATTTGAATTTGCAAATAAAAGTTATCTCCCAGAAACGTCAAGTTCCATCCCTTTCCAGGATTTAGAAGCATTTCTGGTGTACTGTTCAAGTTCCTGAAACATGAAAGAAAATATCTGTTGAAATACTTAAAAATATATATGTGGGAATAACCATCAGGGAAGGCATTACCTGATAGCTAACAGCCAAGTGAGAGGCATTGACAACCCTTAACATTACTAAGAGGGTCATTTTTTCAAATCGCCCTAATGCCCACGATAAATAACACATTGCGAGATGCATATGCAAATTTGAAAAATTTAGTCAAATAGGAGAAGTTTATGAAAATGAGGAGTGCTTAATGCTACATGCGATAGCATGTTATCGTGTGATTTAACGCTGGAAATTACACCTTTTTACCTGGTGTTATGCTGTGCGTTATGCCCGAAATGGGATTTGTGAGAGGGGGAGAGAAGGAGAGGGGGAGAGGGGAGGGGGAGGAGGGGGGAGAGAGAGCGCACCTCTGGAGTAGCAACTTTTTAGACCACTGTGAGAGAGGGCATTCTGAACTCAGGGTAAGGTTTTAGAGGTGGGCTAGATTTTGGGGGGCAGTTTTACATGCAGAGTCAATGGTACGAACAGCACAGTAGACCTCAGTGAAGATTTTATGTAATTTGGAGTGATGAAAGTTATAAAAAGATGAGATTTGTACAATGTACTCTCGACCTAGCTTAGGCAGCCTCTGGGAAGGCTTCTCTCGTTGAAGCAGTTTGGCTCTGTCATGGTGAACTCATTGCCAAAACTGATCCTTGAGTTACTAGTTGACCTTCTTACAGTGGTATAAATAGTTTACTTATATGAGAGCCTTATAAAGAGTTTCTCTCTCTTTCCCAGGAGCAGCCCAAAATGTGGAAATGCCTGTCTGGGCACTTCTCAGCTTGCGAAGTGAAAATATCGTGGATGTGATAAATTAATGCGTGTTGTAAAATTCCTATGCGATGCAGTAAAATAGTGTGTGTTGCGGTATCTCTAAAACTTCTCTAATTATGCCCCTTTTATTGCAGGCGCTATTCATGTGAAATTTATAGCAAAATGATGAATCTAGGTCTAAATTAGGTACCTAACAGGGTCATGCATGAAAGTACGTTATGGCGTTTTCGCATGTGATAATGCAGAGCAGACTGGGAGGGAACTTTCCTACCCCCTACCCTAATCTCTTTTCCCCTTTCCCTCTCCTCCCCACCCTCTAAAAACAATTTAAAATTTTTGTTACATTTTATTTTTCAAGTTACTTCAGGGCCCGACCTGAAGTAACTTGCAAGCGAGGCTCCGGGACAGCAAACAATGGCACTGTCCCGGCCTGCCCTGCGCCCCGCCCGAAACACACCCTCCAGCCCGCCCCTTCCAAGAAGCCCGGCACTTGAGCATGTCCCGGCCTTTATGCGCAAGGCCGGGCCTCTTTGAAGATTCGCCCAGCACACGTAAAGGCCAGGATTTACGCGTGCCAGGCATTTAAAATCTGCCCTTAAGTTTTCAGCTGAAAATGTACATAAATTTAAGTCCCTAAAAGTTACGGTTCTTATTTATTTGCATGAGATTTAGGGACGTAACCCCTAGATTCATCAAAATGCTATAATTTCACATGGATAACACCAGTGATAAATAAAAAGGACATGTGTATGATAATTTTTTAATTACTGCACCACGTTAGCGCTTTACATAGGTAGTATCAAGGGGCGCATTAAAGTTTTCACACCCCATGATACTTGTGGTTTGCTGCATACAAAGTGCCTATACAACTTGGGGGGGAGAGAGAGAGAGAGAGAGAGAACCTCTTTCTAAGGTCTTCATAGTATCCAACTATTTATATCACTATAGGAGGGCCAGCTAATAACTCGAGGTGAGGTTTTGGTGGTGGTTTAGGGTCCAGTTTTACATGCAAAGTGAGATGGACGAACAGCACAGTACACCTCAGTGAAGATTTGACGTCATTTGGTGTGAGGAAAGTCTCACAAAGATGAGATTTCTACAATGTTCTCTTGCCCTAGTTTGATGGACTCTATACCAGGGTACCATCAAGCTAGGGTGAGAGAACACTGTAGAAATCTCATCTATGTGAAAATGTTTCTCACTCCAAATGACATCAAATCTTCACTGAGATGTACTGTGCTGTTCGTACGTCTCACTCTGCATGTCAATTGGCCCCAAAACCCTAAACCACCACCAAAACCTCACCTCGAGTTATTAGCTGGCCCTCCTATAGTGATATAAATAGTTGAATACTGTGAAGGCCTCCCCAGAGGCGCTCTTTCACGCTCCCTCCCCCAGCCCAAAAATGGCTAAAATGCAATTTGCAATCTTTATCATGAATTGTGTTTCGGGCATTTTACATAGCTTAATGTCAGGAAAAAAGGTGTAGTTATTTCCGGCATAAAAAATGTGCAATAGTGTAATGCACGCTATAAATATGCCCTTCATTTTCATTAATCTCGCCCAAACCCCTCCCCTTTGAAAAATTTGCATTTGCGCCATGCGCTACCATTACTATTGCATGCGTTATGACCATAATGCATTTGATGAATGACCCTGTAAAGTAGGTGCCTAGTTCTGAAAATCAGCGCTAAGCTCCCAACTTTGTTTCCCTTTCCTAACTCCATCCCCATAGCCACACACTTTTTAGGATCCTAAATTTAGATTCCTAATGAAGCTAGGAGCCTAAATTTAGGGACTCAACTGTAGTAAATTTTCAAAAGAGCTAATTTAGAAGCATAACTCCAAAAATTAGGAACCTAAACTCTTTGAAAATTGGCCCCAGTAACTTCATCTATGACTAATCTTTCATTGACCAGACACTGCTTTTTCTGTAGTATATCTGTAGCTTCCTCTCTCCCTTCTACTTCTGTAGTAAGTTTACTGGAGATTGTGTTTTTGTTCATCAGAAAATTGTCATGAGTTTTTCTTTTTGCTTCAGTTTCTACTGTTTGTTTCTATTATGAATAAGAATTAAATTACATTTATTTTAAAGAGACAACTCTTGTTCTAAATTTTAAAATCATATTCCTTTTCCTGGTAACATTCAGGATGCTTAAATGTAAAAAGATTTCATCTGATGTGGATTACAATATATATTAAAAAAGGAAATTAAAGGGTATTTACAGTTCTGGCCTTACCAGACTCACTGACTAAAGAGATGTACTGATCTCTGACTGCAGGATAGAGCCCTGCCTGACTTCTAATGTTAGTGTCACTCTTCCTATTTCCTAAAGTGAGGCCAAGCTCAGCGATACAGGAAACAAGAAGACATATTCTGAAAGTAAGAAGCAAGAAGGGTTAACTATAACTGAGTACAATCAGAGAGTACTGTAGCTATTTAGCTGCAATCTGTCACTTCTTTTACCAACAACCTTTCCTCCTCATAGGGACACCACTGATTAAAACCTTAAGTTACACAGAACTCCTAATATTAAAAAAAAAAATTAAGATAAAAACATTTTACATTTAGAATATGAAACTTCTCCTTAAGCTTTGCATTTTCTTCCAAATATAATCACTGTACACTTACATAAAAACAGTATCAGAAAGGTTACCAGTTATTTTTGTAATTATATTACTTAAATTATCTCCATGTAGTTAAAAGGTCTAGTGATTACTGTTTCCAGGAACAAAGACTAATAAATCATATTCGGGGGAGTGCCTTACCAACCTGCTGCTATCTACAGTGGGGGTGATGATCATTATTTTTAGCATTGACACACTAAACTGTTAGGGATGCCAACTTTCAACTGGGAACATTCTGAACATTTGGAGATGCCGAGTAAAACTTTTGTTGATGATGTCCTTCCACATACATATATGGCTGTTATAATCACCCCATCATTAAGAAACAAGCATTTCATTTGAACAAGAATTACAAATACTTGTCATTTATCAGTATTGCACAAATTTTCAAATACTCATTTTTAAATTAAGTAAATTAAAATATTAATTATTCTTCAGAATAGATCTAAAATATTTTACTCATTGACATTTCAAAATGTATTCAAATACATGATATATTATTAAACCACTGGTATTTTACAAAACTCAATCTTCTTTAATATACTAAAATTTCTGTTGGTCCAATATAAAGTAACACAGGCTATAGAGAAGATGGAGCAGGCCCTGGCGTGCCGTGAACAGAGCCCGTCCGCTTGTGGTGAAGATGGAGCAGGCTCCAGCATGCAGCGAACGGAGGCCGTCCTGCTCGCGGCGAAGATGAAGCAGGCCCCAGCATGCCAAGAGCGGAGGCCATCCTGCTCAAGGCGAAGATGGTGCAGGCTCCGGTGAGAGTGAGTCTGTGTGTAGAGGTGTGTGTAAGATTGCGAGCTTGTGGGGGGTGGGTTGGGTGAGAGAGAGCATATGTGAGGGTGCGTGAGTGTGGGTGCCAGAAAGAGGGAGCCTATGTGAGGGGATTGTGAAGGAGTTTGTATATGTATAAAAGATGGGAGCTAGTGTGTGTGAAAAAGAGATTGTTTGTGAGAGAAGGAGCCTGTGTGAGAGTATATGTATGTGTGAGAAAGAGAGCCTGTATGAAGGGATTGTCTATGTGTGAGAAAGAGCCTGTGTAAAGGGATGTATATGAGTGTGAGAGAAGGAAGCCTGTGTGTAAGGTGTGTGTGTACATGAGAGAGCTTTGGACAAGTTCCGGAGGAAATGACCATTATACATTATTAGCCAAGTAAACTAAAGGAAACTACTGCAAGTTCCGGAGGAAATGACCATTATACATTATTAGCCAAGTAAACTAAAGGAAACTACTGCTATCCCTGGGAGTGAATAACAGGAATTAGATCTACTTTATGGGATCTTCCAGGTTCTTGGTCACTGTCGAAGACAGGAAGTTGGGCTTGATGGACCTTGGTCTGACCCAGTATGGCAATTCTTATGTTCTTGTGGATCTTGATGGCACTCAGCAAAATGTTAGACCACATGCTGCAGTAGAACATACCTTGTCTGATCCATCAGAAGCTCAATAACTTTGGCAAAAAGGTACCCTTGCCTAGTAGCCCTTTTCTGGTGGAAATTTCCTTGATATTATCTTGTTTACTTTAATCCTAGCCTAGGAGCTGCATACAAAGCACAAAATAACTAGGCATGGATTTAGGACCTGGCAACATGGTCAACTGCCAAAGATGAGAAATTTTGAAGGTGCCAAAAATCCAGACCAAAGAGGAACTTGCTTCTCCTTGCTTTAGGGCACGTGCCAACAGAGCTTCAAAGGGCCAATGCTGTGGCACTGTCTACAGGTGCCAAAATCTTAAATCTGGCTTTGATAGTAACATAACATATGCTGACTGTTAAATATGAATTGGGTTACTCAGTCTGTCCAGTTATTCTAGTCCTTAATACTAAGGATATATTCGAGCTGCCAGCCACAAGAACAGTCATGCTCGATCAGATCAAGGTCCATCGAGCCTAGCATTCTATCTCTGACAGTGGCCAATCTGGATCACAAGTACCAGTCAAATTCCCAATAGTTGATCTATCTCTTGTATCACACTCACAGATAATAGGAAAATTAGGGCTTACCTGATAATTTTCATTCCTGTAGTACCAAGGGTATGGAATTTGTCCAATATTCTTTTGAACCCCACTATGGTGGTTGCCTTGATCATATCTTCCGGCAACAGATTCCGTAGCTTGATTGTGCAAGTGAAAAAAAATACTTTATATGGTTTGTAGGGATGTGCAGAGGGACGCCATATGTTGCATTCGTGATTCGGATTCGTCGGGGAGCAGATATGTTGCATTCGGCCATATGGCGCCCCCGATGCGTTAATACGGCGATTTCTATTCGTGTCCCAGCTAAAATTAAAATTAACTACAACCCCCCACCCTCCTGACCCCCCCCAAGACTTACCAAAACTCCCTGGTGGTCCAGCGGGGAGTCCGGGAACCATCCCCTGCCCTCTGCTGCCAGTACTCAAAATGCCATCGATCGCCTTTGCCCTCACTATGTCACAGGGGCCGACCGTCGGTACCTGTGACATAGTGAGGGCAAAGGCGATCGGCGCCATTTTGAGTACTGGCATCGGCCGGCCAGCATGCAGGAGGTCCCTCCCAGACCCCCACTGGACTTTTGGCAAGTCTTGTGGGGGTCAGGAGGCCCCCCCAAGCTGTCCAAAAGTCCCTGTGGGTCCAACGGGGGTCCCGGAGTGACCTCCTGCACGCCGGCCGTCCGATGCCAGTACTCAAAATAGCGCAGATAGCCTTTGCCCATACTATGTCACAGGGGCTACCGGTGCCATTGGTCAGCCCCTGTCACATGGTAGGAGCACAAGATGGCGCCGATGGCCATGTGACAGGGGCTGACCAATGGCACCGGTAGCCCCTGTGACAAAGGCTATCGGCGCCATGATGAAACCGGCATCGAGGGTGTGAGTGCAGGGGATGGCTCCCGGACCCCCCGATGGACCACCAGGGAGTTTTGGTAAGTCTTGGGGGGGTTCAGGAGGGTGGGGGGCTTGTTTAAATTTGTATTTAGGTGGCCGTATAATTCGGCGAAGGTTGTGTATTCGTGGGGAATCGCGATACATTTCGCTTCCCCACGAATACTACGAATAGTGCAATATAAGTTGCGGATCGCCAATACGGCGAAAACAATGCACACCCCTAACATGGTTTGTTTTAAATCTGCCGGTTGGTAGTTTCATGGAATGTTCCCTGACCCTAGAATTGTTTTAAAGGGTAACCATTCCCTATTTACCCATTCCACCCCACTCATGATTTTATAAATCTCTATCATAATCCCTTTTAAGTGTCTCTTTCCCAAACTACAGAGCCCTATTCTGTTTAGGGAGCTTTTCCATCCCCTTTATGATTTTTGTCACCTTTGCCTGTACCTTTTCTATGTCTGCTATGTCTTTTTTCAGATGGAGCGATCAGAATTGTACACAATATTCAAGATGTCGTCGCATGGATCTATACAAAGGCATTATGATATTCTCAGTTTTGTTCTTTATTCCTTTCTAAATAATTCCTAACATTCTATTTGCCTTTTGGAGCGCTGCTGCTTATTGAGCCAAATATTTCCCGGTATTATCCACAAGGAGTCTGAGATCCTTTTCCTGAGTGGTGACCCCTAACATGGAACTCAGAAACGTATACTGGTAGTTGCGATTATTTTCCCTATGTACATTACTTTGTACTTGTTTACATTAAATTGCATCTGCTGTTTAAAAATCTATTCTCTTAGTCTCAACAAAGTTCTTATGCAGTTCTTCACAATCTGCTGTCATTTTAATGACTCAAAACAATTTTGTGTCATCTGCAAAATTAGTCACTTCACTCATCATTCCTTTCTCCAGATCATTTATGAATATGCTAAATAGCACAGGTCCCAAATCAGACCCCTGCGGTACTCTTCTAATGATCTTTATTTGCAAAACTGACCTCTCCTGTTTTTATCCAGTTGCCAATCAACAATAGGACACTACTTCTAATCCCATGACCTCCCAATTCCTGAAGGATCTCTCATGAGAGACTTTGTCAAATGCCTTCTGAAAATCCAAAAACACTATATCAACCTGCTCACTTTTATCCGCATGTTTATTTACACCCTCAAAAAAATCTAGTAAATTGATATGGAAAGGCTTCCCTTTGCAAAAACCATGTTGACTCTCCCACATTAAATCATGTCTATTTATGTGGTCAGTAATTTTGTTTTCAAGAATAATTTCAACCATTTTGCCAAGCACCAGTATCATGCTTACCGGTCTACAGTTTGCTGGATCACCCCAGAGCTCTTTTTAAAAACTGGCATCACATTGGGCACCCTCGAGTCTCCTGGTACATAGAACCTTGACTGATTGTAAGGATACTGCCACATCTCCAAGTCAATTTTTGGGGTTTTCTTCATTGGTTCTCTACCTATATTTATTTTAACACCTAGCACCTTCTCACTATCTTTTACCACCAAGCTTTATAATAACCTAAACAGGTAGCAAAACTAACAAGGCTCTTGCTTGAGCACTGGCCAGCTAACTCCCAAGGCCTTGTTGGACAGTATCCAGCCACTACTAATCATAATCATAGGTCCCAATCCACCCTTTCCTAAAATCATTTTCAAAAAAGGTCACACTATTTTATCAAATACCTCCTCTGTGTCCAGGTTCAGCAGAGGAAAATTATAATCTCTCATTTGTGTTAGAAGATTCTGTAATTCACTGTGATCTATCCCCATCAAAAATGTAAGTAAACCATATAGAAATCCCTTCCCCCTCAACATCCTTATAGACAAAATCTAGAATGGAAAGAAAAGGAGAGTTGATTATCAGCTTGTGTAAATCAGCTTACTTCCTCAAAGAAAATGCCTATATTATTTAGACATTAGGGTTCAATCAGTGTGCTCCAGAGGGGTGGCTTCAGTCATCATGTGGGGTTCACAAACCACCAGACATTTATGTGAAAAACACTGCATTCAAAACCAAATTTGCTGACAAACTTAGGGGATCTCTTGGGTTGGAGAAAAGAACTGAAATGCCAAGGATTGATTAAGATCTGCGGTAAGTAGGTCAGAAGAGGGAGATAGGCAGACTGGATGGGCTTTATGGCCTTTATCTGCTGACACACTAGAGAGATAAAGTTCCTGGATGGAATAATTGATAGCTTTATGGAGCAATTGGTTCAGGAACCGACAAGGGAGGGAGAAATTTTAGATCTAATTCTCAGTGGAGAACAAGATTTGGTGAGAGAGGTAATAGTGGTGGGGCCGCTTGGCAATAGTGATCATAATATGATCAAATTTGATTTAATGACTGGAAGGGGGACAGTAAGCAAATCCACGGCTCTCGTGCTAAACTTTCAAAAGGGAAACTTTGATAAAATGAGAAAAATAGTTAGAAAGAAACTGAAAGGAGCAGCTACAAAAGTAAAAAGTGTGCAAGAGGCGTGGTCATTGTTAAAAAAAATACCATCCTAGAAGCACAATCCAGATATATTCCACACATTAAGAAAGGTGGAAAGAAGGCAAAACGATTACCGGCATGGTTAAAAGGGGAGGTGAAAGAAGCTATTTTAGCCAAAAGATCTTCATTCAAAAATTGGAATAAGGATCCAACAGAAGAAAATAGGATAATGCATAAACGCTGGCAAGTTAAATGTAAGACATTGATAAGACAGACTAAGAAAGAATTTGAAAAGAAGTTGGCCGTAGAGGCAAAAACTCACAGTAAAAACTTTTTAAAATACTTGGATTTTCAGAAGGCATTTGACAAAGTTCCTCATGAGAGGCTTCTAGGAAAAATAAAGTCATGGGATAGGTGGCGATGTCCTTTCGTGGATTACAAACTGGCTAAAAGACAGGAAACAGAGAGTAAGATTAAATGGACAATTTTCTCAGTGGAAGGGTGTGGGCAGTGGATTGCCTCAGGGATCTGTATTGGGACCCTTACTTTTCAATATATTTATAAATGATCTGGAAAGAAATATGACAAATGAGGTAATCAAATTTGCAGATGATACAAAATTGTTCAGAGTGGTTAAATCACAAGCAGATTGTGATAAATTGCAGGAAGACCTTGTGAGGCTGGAAAATTGGGCATCAAAATGGCAGATGAAATTTAATGTGGACAAGTGCAAGGTGATGCATATAGGGAAAAATAACCCATGCTATAGTTACATAATGTTAGGTTCCATATTAGGTGCTACTACCCAAGAAAGAGATCTAGGCGTCATAGTGGATAACACATTGAAATCGTCGACTCAGTGTGCTGCGGCAGTCAAAAAAGAAAACAGAATGTTGGGAATTATTAGAAAGGGAATGGTGAATAAAACGGAAAATGTCATAATGCCTCTGTATCACTCCATCGTGAGACCGCACCTTGAATACTGTGTACAATTCTGGTCACCGCATCTCAAAAAAGATATAATTGCGATGGAGAAGGTACAGAGAAGGGCAACCAAAATGATAAAGGGAATGGAACAGCTCCCCTATGAGGAAAGACTAAAGAGGTTAGGATGTTTCAGCTTGGAGAAGAGATGGCTGAGGGGGGATATGATAGAGGTGTTTAAAATCATGAGAGGTCTAGAACGGGTAGATGTGAATCGTTTTTTTATTCTTTCACATAATAGAAAGACTAGGGGGCACTCCATGAAGTTAGCATGTGGCACATTTAAAACTAATCAGAGAAAGTTCTTTTTCACTCAACGCACAATTAAACTCTGGAATTTGTTGCCAGACGATGTGGTTAGTGCAGTTAGTATAGCTGTGTTTAAAAAAGGATTGCATAAGTTCTTGGAGGAGAAGTCCATTACCTGCTATTAATTAAGCTGACTTAGATAATAACCACCGCTATTACTAGCAACGGTAACATGGAATAGACTTAGTTTTTGGGTACTTGCCAGGTTCTTATGGCCTGGATTGGCCACTGTTGGAAACAGGATGCTGGGCTTGATGGACCCTTGGTCTGATCCAGTATGGCATGTTCTTATGACATATTCTATGTTTTTATGTACACTAATTAATGTGCATAATATACACACAAGCACTCTGAGCTGGTTGCTGTTCACTGGTTCTACAGCTGCATGTCTCTGGTCATGTCCCAAGCAAGTTTATCTAGTTACTTTGCTTGAGTAAAGTACAGAGAAAGAATGGTTTTAAAACACCTCTGGTGATAAGACATTTGGTGAAACTCGGGCTCGTGGGTATGTATGCCTTGGACAATTATTTCCATCAGCTTAGCTGCTAGTTAGAAATACTTTTTTACTTTCTCAATTATTTTCAATATGAATGAGCTATTCAATTCGGGCACTGCTCATGAGATGTGAGCGGCTTCACCAGATATGACCACCATTTTCAGATAAGTTTGCTATGATTTACACAATACCAGCTAGTGTCAGGACTTTAGTGTAGAGTGACCTTTACTTAAGATATGGGGTGTTTATGGTGGAAGATTTATTCGGAGATTTTATGAACATTTACCAAAATGAGACTCACAAAAAAGACAAAGAAAACACACAGAGGGGCTGATGAAAGAAGATCAGCATTGGCTATTTTCTTAAAAGCCAGACAGAATCACTGGCTTGCTAAAACCCCCTATATATATATATATATGAAAATTACTAATAGTCTTCAATAAATGTGGCTTCGGAGATAGATTATTTGCTTTGTTGTTTTGCATGGTATAAGGCAATGTCTCATATATTCTCATGTTTACTTAGTAGCTCTCCACAGTGGAGTCTGGGTTGCTTACTAAATATATGCTCCGCTGCAACCCTCAGCTTGGAACTTCCCACAGATCATGACTAATTTAGCCTGCTTATCGACTGATAAAGCAAGTTTGCAAACCATAAATAGTGTTTTCTGTAGATATCAAGATGAAGTAGTCATGAGTTACCCGCCTTCCTTTCTGGAGAGTCGATTACGTACCTGCTTAGCTTTGATATAGAATGAGGAGGCTCTAAAGCAACATCTGTGCAGAACTCCACACGGGCTCAATAGATTTCAAAATTCTACTAGTCTGGAGAGACAAATGTATTTGGTGCCACTGGATGATGTCACTTACAGATCTTAGCTAATTCAGCCTGCTTATTGACAGAAAAATCATTGTTTTACCCATGAAAATGCCTTTGAAAATTACCCTCCCTATTAGTAATAAACTGTCTTCAGAATTCTTTTAGGATGCCAGTAGTAATTTCCTCTCTTCTGTGCCCATCCTTTTAGGTTCGGAATCTGCTACAACAAATAATTCTGAAAATAAAGGTCACCCTATGTTTTCTTTCCTATTTGCTGCCTCTACTTAACTTTATAACTAGCCAGAAAGTTTTCTGAAGTGCTTTAATACAGTATTTGAATAAAATATAGACAAACTGAATATTATGTGGAATGTAATCTTATCACTCATTGGTTCATGTTACGATGCTGTTCGTGGAGCTCATCCCGCGAGCAGCCCCTCACCTTGCACCACCGCTGGCCCGATGCCGCATGTTGCCTCTTCATGGCCTAGGCTGCTCCGGACCATCTCTGCCACTCTTGCATCTTCGCAGCTGTGAGCTGCTGCTGCCGGCCGCTCCTGCGCGGCCCGAATGCCCCGACATCGATCCTCTTCTTTGCGGCATGGAGCCGCCACTGTGACACTGCCGTCTTTCCACTTCTTGTGGCATGGAGGCCGCTGCCGACTGTGTTTCTTTGCGGCCCTGGTGCCGCCGACTTCCTCCACCTCCTGGGCCTCTAGGCGTGCGTGCGTGTGCCTCTGCTCAACATTTAAAGGGCCAGTGGTGGGGAAAGCCTGCGGCCCCACCGGATGACCTCATCACTGTGCTAAGTTCAGCCCTATAAAAAGGGCTCTCTTCCACTTCCTCGGAGCCTTCAAACTGGGATTCATAGTTGTCTGTGGTCTTCTTCCGGTCAAAGTTCTCCGTGGTCTTCTCTTGTCTAGATGGCTCCTTGTTTGATGTTCTAGATGTTCCTGGTCCTTCGTTGGAGTTCCTTCGTCGTCTCTTCGGTGTCCTGATGTTCCATGTCCTTAAGTTCCGTGTTCCAGTCCTGGTCCTGATGTCGTCTCCAGCTCTTCGTCCTGCTACCAGGTTCCCTGCTTGTCCACCTTTCTTGGTGTGCCACCGTCGTGGTCCGTGACCAGCCCATGGGGG
Organism: Rhinatrema bivittatum; assembly: GCF_901001135.1. Taxonomy (NCBI): domain Eukaryota; kingdom Metazoa; phylum Chordata; class Amphibia; order Gymnophiona; family Rhinatrematidae; genus Rhinatrema; species Rhinatrema bivittatum. Next base: position 67,167,663 of record NC_042617.1, on the reverse strand, counting down.
GCTGTGTAGGGTGCTTCGTGGCACAAGACCTGTCTTCATGTCTGCAGTGCAAGTCTCCAGAAGGCCCTTGTTTTTAATGACGAGGTCTGTTCCTGAATCAGAGTTCCGAGTCTTGAATCCTTAGTCTTGAATCCTGTTCCCAGTCTTCGAAGTATCTTGTTCCTGCTTCCGTCCAAGCCCTAGACTCAAGCCAGTACCTGCTCTGCTTCAGCGTGGTCTGTGACCATTCATGGGGGGCTGTGTAGGGCATGCTTCAGTGCAGGCCCCTACTGAATCTTCGACATGTTTCCGGTTCCAAGTCTTCACTTTCTCACCTGGAGTCTGCTTCGCTTTCGGGGTGGTCTGCGACCAGCCATGGGCGGCTGTGTAGGGCGCACTGCGGTGCAGTACTCACCCTGTACTAGTGCCTGAATCTTGAATCCTCATCCGAGTCTTCTAAGTATCGTCTGAGTCTTCCAAGTTCCTCGAGTCCTTGTCTGAGTTTTCCAAGTGCCTCAGTTCCATGTCTCAACTTGTTCCTGCCCTCGGCGTTCCCAAGCAGCGGGTCCGGAAGGGCTACCGAGTGGCCGGAGGGCTACTCTTGAGACCAGCATTGCGTTACTGGGTCTTACCGGTGCATGCAGGACCAGTAGAGGGCTGAGCCTGCCTTGTTCCAGTTCCTGATGTTCCATGTCTTGATCCTTCTCCAGCCCGTGCCTGAACACTGTCACCTCCCATGTTGTGTGTCTTGGGGCTCCTCCCTGAGCTGCACCATGGCCTAAGGGCTCACAATCTCTCTGAGCGAGCGACCGCACCTCCACGCTCGCAACAGCTCACTAATGTTAAACTATAACATTCACTACACAAGTTGTTTTTTTGTTTTTTTTTATTAATGTAGGGTATTATAATAAAAATTGCTCTTAAATCCTATCCTTTCTTCCCTCAGCAAACTGGTAACGTCAGTAGTACAATACTTGCACCAATAAATGAGCCACTTTAGACAAAACAGCCCAAGAGAGCATATTTTCTGTTTAACTTATTTTAACCTTACAATTTCTAGGCGTGAGAAGAGAATAAACTCTCCATGCTTGTCTAAGTCTTTGTCCTCTCTGCTGATACTGCCAACAATGGTGGCAATTAGTGCCAAGCTGTGATGTTTATTTTCAGTGATATAAAACCTGTCCATTAAGAAATGCACTGAGGCTAGCTAGGGCCGGTGCTTCCATTAGGCAAGCTAGACGGTCGCCAAGAGCTACCTTTTTCCCATCATGACACACCTGATGGATAACGCTCACATGTGTGACACACTGCTCATTGCAATCCACGGCGGAAATTTTTTAAAAAGTCCCCATATTACTTTAATTGTTAAGATTGACACAAGGGAAAGATAAGAGTACTCTCTCTGAAAAGAAATTACATAAATAGTAAACCTCCCATACCAGAACAGCACCAATTTCCAGAACTAAAACAGTAACCACCTGATCTAAGAAAAGGCAATGCTGAAAATATTACACCTGGCTTTAAAACTCCAATACTCCTCCAATTAGGAAAATGGAACAAGCCAGGCTGCTATAGAGCCCGACACAGAAACTACATGCCAGCAGAATGCCTCACCTCAGTAACATGTGCAGACCCTCACCTAAGAATAAAGAGACCATAAAGCATAACTAGAAACATGCAGACAAAAACTGAACTGGAAACCACAACAAGCCAGAGACTCTGTATACAGTGCAACAAAGCGAAAAGAGAAACATTATCAGTCCTCAAAACAAATCAAGAAATATAAAATCAATAGTAGTAAAATCTTAATAATAAAAAGAACAGATTATTTCAAAACAGCTGATGAATGGAATACCCAATAATTAAAAACAAAAAATTTATAGACACCAATAAAATCTCAAAACAGCAGACACAAAGACCCAATAATTAAAAATAATAAGAATAAAAAACTGCTCTGCTCTCCATATCTGGGAACATTGGATTTGCAGGTGCCCTGAGATTGTTGTGAATTAGCGGGGGGGGGGGGGGGGGGGGGGGGGGGGGGGGGTGTTTGCTAGCAACTTTCTCCTGTCAGTCACACACAAGGTCTCTCTCTCACTTACAAAGACTTTCAATCACACATATATACACATGCTCTCTCTCTCTTACATGGGCTCTCAATCACACACATACACACATGCTCTCTCTCACAGTTTTCAATTATGCACATAGGTACATGCTCTCTTTCACACATACAGGTTCTCAGTCACACACTTACATACATGCTGTCCCTCTCATACATAAAGGCACTCAATCACACAAACACTCTCAATCACACACACTATAGACCAGTGAACCTGACTTCAGGGCCAGAAAAATCATGGAAACTGTTAAAGAATAAAATCACAAAACATTTAGATAGACATGGTTTGATGGGACACATTTTATTTAGTTTACTATTTTATTTTATTATGAAGCTAAGTATTTACTTCCTTTCCTTCTTTGGAAATTCAAATATTTTAAATGAATATTTAACTACTGTAACCTGATTTGATATGCTTGCATGAAAAGTCGGTATATAAAAATTATTAAATAAATAAATAAACAAACAGCATGGATTTACCCAAGGGAAGTCTTGCCACACAAACCTCCTACATTTTTTTGAAGGGGTGAATAAACATGTGGACAAAGGTGAACCGGTAGATGTGGTGTATTTGGATTTTTAGAAGGCGTTCGACAAATCCTGCATGAGAGGCTTCTAAGAAAACTGAAAAGTCATGGGATAGGAGGTGATGTCCTTTTGTGGATTGCAAGTTGGATAAAAGATAGGAAACCCAGAGTAGGATTAAATGGCCAATTTTCACAGTGGAAAAAGGTAAACAGTGGAGTGCCTCAAGGATCTGTACTTGGACCGGTGCTTTTTAATATATTTATAAATGATCTGGAAAGGAGTATGAGTGAGTTGATCAAATTTGCGGATGATACAAAATTATGCAGAGTAGTTAAATCTCAAGTGGCTTGTGATGAATTGCAGGAGGATCTTGCGAAACTGGAAGATTGGGCTTCCAAATGGCAGATGAAATTTAATGTGGACAAGTGCAAAGTGATGCATATAGGGAAAAATAACCCTTGCTGTAGTTACATAATGTTAGGCTCTATCTTAGGAGTTACCACCCAGGAAAGAGATCTAGGCGTCATAGTAGATAATACATTGAAATAGTCTGCCCAGTGTACTGTGGCATTCAAGAAAGCAAACAGAATGTTAGGAATTATTAAGAAGGGAATGGAAAATAAAAGGGAGGATGTCATAATGTCTCTATATTGCTTCATTTTGAGACTGCACCTTGAATACTGTGTAGCTCTCGTCAGCACATCTCAAAAAGGATATAGCTGCACTGGAGAAAGTGCAGAGAAGAGCGACCAAAATGATAAGGGGCATAGAACGGCTTCCCTATGAGGAAAAGCTAAAGAAGTTAGAGCTGTTCAGTTTGGAGAAGAGACGACTGAGGGGGGGGGGGGGGGGGGGGGATATGATAGAAGTCTACAAAATTATGAAAGGACTTGAACAAGTTAATGTAAATCAATTATTTACTCTCTCAGATAATAGAAAGACCAGGGGGCATTCCATGAAGTAAGCAAGTAGCTCATTTAAAACAAATCGAAGAAAATTCTTTTTCACTCAGCGCATAGTTAAGCTCTGGAATTCATTGCAAGAGAATGTGTTTACAGCAGTTAGTGTAACTGGGTTTAAAAAAGGTTTGGATAAGTTCCTAGAGGATAAATCCATAAACTGCTATGACTGTAATTAATAAGCAGTAGTAGCTTGTGATCTATCTAATGTTTGGGTACTTGTCAGATACTTGTGACTTGGATTGGTCACTGTTGGAAACAGGATACTGGGCTTGATGGACCTTTGATCTGACCCAGTATGGCAAATCTTAAGTTCTTATGCTCTGATAACATCCGAACAACAACGGGTAGATTTTAAAAGGCCTGTGCGCGTAAATCCCGGGGTTTAAGCGCATGGCCGGGCCTTGCGCACGCCGGGCGAATTTTCAAAGGGGCCCGGCCAAGTGTGTAAACCCTGGTATGTGCATAAGTGCTGGGCCTCTTTGAAGGGGCGGGCTGGGACAGCGACATTGCAAGTTATCCATCTAAATGGCTTTGAATATTGACCTCACTCTATCTTGCCCCAGCTCTGCCACTCTCACAAGCAGCATGTGCAGAATCTTGTACCTTGCACTGGCTCATTTTCACAAAGAAACAACTTAAGCTGTTTCTTTTTGAAAATCTGCATAAACTATGCATGCTAAAGTGCCCACATACAGTAGCTTGTAACTATGCAGGCTATTTGATAAATCTTACAGGTGAAGATTAATGCATGAATTAGTTTGGGGGAAGGAAAGAATTTCCTTTTTGTTTTGGGTTTTTTTTTGGTTTGTTTTTTTACTGTTGACCCTGAAAATGCAATGATTGAGAACAGCAGTTTTAAGGTAAGATTCTGATAACATTTTCTTAGATCAATTTCTGTAACAGATGAATTTCTAACTGAATGAAAAGGTAGCATTCAACAATAACCTAGAAAAAAAAAACAAAACTATGCTTACTACTCTCCGAGCAGATGCTCGTTGGAAGTCCAAAGTTTCAGGGATGGAGAGTAACCTTGGAAGTGTGAAATCATACGTCATTGATGCAGTTACAAAATACAACATGCTCAAATAATAGGGTAAGCCTTTTACAACAGACAGTTGTGACAGGTAAGGTTTTGAATTGTAAATGAAAACTGATCTACAAAGTCAATCAATCTAATAAAAACAAAACACCATAAAATTCTAGATTACAGGAATAGTACAGTAACCTAGGAATAGAATAAAAAAAACCCAACTTTCCCATTCAATGTGCTCAGTTATTCCTCCCTTCCCTTTCTATGTCTAACCCAAAGCTTTGTAATAACCTAAATAGCTAGCAAGACTAGCAATACTAGCATGGCTCTTCTCTAATATCTGATCTCCTTGCTATGGGAGGAAGATTGAGTCAGACAAATCTGATTAATTTCTTGTATTGGATGACTAGATAATTAGTTCCAGGACTTACTCTGGATATGGTTTTCTTGGATTTATGCAAAGTTTTAATACTATCCCACATAGGAGGCTTCAGCAAAGCTTTTTGATGAGTCCTGCACAGGAGGCTCAAAATAAGCAGAGTATCTTGGGTGTGGACCCTATTGTGGTGGACTGGCTTAGAAACTGGTTGTCTGCTAAGACAACAGAGGATAATTGTAAATGGCATTCACTCTAAGGAAAGAAAGGTGAAGTGCTTCAGGTATCAGCCTGGGGCCAGTCCTGTTCAATGTCTTTGTGAACAATATTGCTCAGGGATTATGAGGGAAAGGTTTTGCAGGTAATACTAAAATCTAGTGATGTGCATTCGTTTTTCCCAAATTAGGCAATTTCGTTGAAATTGCCTAATTCGGTATGGTTGAGGGAACCGAAAAACGAAAGACATTTTTTTGAAATTTTGGAAAAATTTGTTTTTCGTGTTAGTGCGCACTATTGGGAGTTAGCGCGCACTAATTTGAAAATTGGGGACCCCGAACTGCGGGAAATACGAAATTTCCTGCGGGGTGCCCTGAAACGAAGCCCGAGACGATAGGGCTTAACGAAGCACATCTCTAAATCTACAACTGTGGATGCATCTGAAGGATAGATAGAATGAGAAGTGATTTAAGAAAGCTAGAAGAGTGGTTAATTGTTTGGCTGCTGAGTTTCAATACAAACAAATACAGAGTTAAGCATTTTGGGCACATAAATCCAAGGGGTACATGATAAGGAGTGAGAAAATGATATCCACAAAGCAGGAGATGCACCTCCAAGTGATTATATTTGATGTTTTCAAGTTAGAAAACAGTGCGACAAGGCAGTGGCCAGAGACACAGGGATGCAGGGATGCAGAAAACGTGGAGAGATGAGAAATAGAAGAGGACAGAAGCACAGAGGGAGAAGGAAAGGTAGATGAGAGGAGGGATAGAGGAAAAAGGAGTCAGGGATGGGGTAAGAAAGGGATGATCCACTCATACCCTCCCCCCAACATTGAATCACCCTCTCACTTCTACTTCACACTTCTTTCAATTGTTCCATTCATACCCCACCTGATCCTCTCACTGTTTCTCAAGCACACCCCACCAATCTCCTCATTAACACCACACAGCTGTCTGATCACCTCACGGCTTCTTGATCCCCTCACTCCTCATTCTCTTACCCCCCTCCCAATTCCCTCACTCACACTTTGGTACCTCAGATACCTTCACTCACTCTCTCTCCAACATCCCCTTTGAGCCCCTGACTTATTCTCTTCCCTCCTGCCATACCCTCTTTCCCTTTTTGCCTCTCACTCACATTAGGGATAAGTGATCTTAAAAGCTGGATGTGAAGGGATCTTGGGGGGGAGGGAGGCTAAATAGGAGATGAAGAGAATCAGGAGAAGAGGGAAGAGGAAAATAAAAGAAAGGGGGCTCATAGATGGGGAAGAGAAAGGGGGGGATGATGGATTAGGAGGAGATAGATCCATTCTCACACTCTTCATCTGGAAGATCCCTTTTCTCACTCTCGTATATTCTACACCCCTTTTACTCTCACACATACCTCCTCCAATCCCTTCACTCACACACACATTCCACACCTCCGCCGATTCCCTTCCACAAAACCCTCACTCATACTCACATAAATACATTACCTCTAATTCTCTTCCTTATTCCACATATCCCCACACCATCCCCTCCCTCTCACAATCTCTCACTCACTATTTCACCATCTCTAATTCCCTTATTCACGCACATTCCACACCCTCTGATCCTCTTACTCTACAGATTCACACCATCCTCTCCTATCCACAACCCCTCTCTTTCATTCCATGTCTCTTCTGATTCTCTCACTAGCAATTACACCAAAACCCTCCCTCACTCCTCACCCACAAACATTGATCCCAGCTTCCTTAAATCAGAGTACAGCAGCAGCAATGTAGTGCCTCAGGCTGCTTCTTCTTGCTGTGCAGCCCATGGCCGGACTGTTGCACTTTAAACTGCAGGAGCTGCTGCACTGCAGCGTGGTTTAGAGTGTGGTACTCTGGGCCCAGGCTGCACAGGAAGAGAAAGTAGCCTGAGGTGCTTTGTTGTTGCTTCTATACTCTGCTTTAGGGAATCTAGGATCAGCTCACATGGGTGAGGGAGGGAGGAGGAGATGGTAGACAGATATAGTAGTTACCACTGCTGCTTAGTGTCCTATTCCCTGGTCTTCCATGACAAAGCCACAAAAAAGAAGCAATTTTACGGGAAGGGCTAGATTTTTTGGTCCTTCCCATGATTGCAGAATTACAGGAGACCAGGGACTCTGGGTATAATCATAGAAAAGAAATGGTGATTATGCCATTGTCCAGGTTACTGGTGAGACCTCACCTGGTGTATTATTTCCAATTCTGGAGGCATTACCACCAGAAGGATATAGATAGAATTATGACAGTCCATAGAAAGGCTACCAAAATGGTGCAAGCTAAGTCAACTAAGCCTTTGTTGTACATAAGAACTGCCATACTGGGTTAGACTGAGGGTCCATTCAGCTCAGTGTCCTATTTCCAACAGTGGTCAATCTAGATCAGCGCTTCTCAACCGGTGTGTCGCGACACACTAGTGTGTCGCCAAACACCGCCAGGTGTGTCGCGTCTCCCGGTGTCCCACTACCCCGTTCTACTTTCCTTTTGCCTTTTTCCAGCTCACGCGGGCCAATTGGAAGCCTTCGTTCTTCCTACCCCCATTACACAATGGGAAGCCTCCTTCATTCTGCCTGCCCCCGCGCAGGCCAATCGGAAGCCTCCTCCCTACCAGTGGGCGTAGGAAGAAGGGAGGAAGCCTTTGATTGGCCGGTGAGGCAGGCAGGGAGGAATTTTGAACTCTGACGAAGCAAGATCGCGCAGTGAAGAGGAAACCCGACCCCCGACGAAGCAAAGCCGCCATGGGAGCCCATTCCCATGGCGGCGAAGAGGAGACCTGACCCCGACAAAGCAAGGCCGCCACAGCCTGTGCGGCGAAGAGGAAACCCGACCGAGGCCACCACGGGAGCCCATTCCCGCGGTGGCGAAAAAAGAAGGCCCGCCGGAGTAAAGCCGCGGCGGAACTGGAGCCCATCCCTGCAGCGAAGGAAGAAGAAGTTTTTGGTGAGAGCGGGTGCGTCTGTGCGCGTGAATGAGTGCCTGGGTGAGAGCGGGTGCGTCTGTGCGCGTGGATGAGTGCCTGGGTGAGAGCGGGTGCGTCTGTGCGCGTGGATGAGTGCCTGGGTGAGAGCGGGTGCGTCTGTGCGCGTGGATGAGTGCCTGGGTGAGAGCTGGTGCGTCTGTGCGCGTGGATGAGTGCCTGGGTGAGAGCTGGTGCGTCTGTGCGCGTGGATGAGTGCCTGGGTGCGAGCGGGTGCGTCTGTGTGCGTGGATGAGTGCCTGGGTGCGAGCGGGTGCGTCTGTGTGCGTGAATGAGTGCCTGGGTGAGAGCGGGTGCGTCTGTGTGGCGTGAAATGAGTGCCTGGGTGAGAGCGGGTGCGTCTGTGTGCGTGAATGAGTGCCTGGGTGAGAGCGGGTGCGTCTGTGTGCGTGAATGAGTGCCTGGGTGAGAGCGGGTGCGTCTGTGTGCGTGAATGAGTGCCTGGGTGAGAGCGGGTGCGTCTGTGCGCGGATGAGTGCCTGGGTGAGAGCGGGTGCGTCTGTGCGCGTGGATGAGTGCCTGGGTGAGAGCGGGTGCGTCTGTGCGCGTGGATGAGTGCCTGGGTGAGAGCGGGTGCGTCTGTGCGCGTGGATGAGTGCCTGGGTGAGAGCGGGTGCGTCTGTGCGCGTGGATGAGTGCCTGGGTGAGAGCGGGTGCGTCTGTGCGCGTGGATGAGTGCCTGGGTGAGAGCGGGTGCGTCTGTGCGCGTGGATGAGTGCCTGGGTGAGAGCGGGTGCGTCTGTGCGCGTGGATGAGTGCCTGGGTGAGAGCGGGTGCGTCTGTGCGCGTGGATGAGTGCCTGGGTGAGAGCCGGTGTGAATGGGTGCCTGGGTGAGAGGTGGTGTGTGTGGGTGTGAATGGGTGCCTGGGTGAGAGCTGGTGTGTCTGTGTGTGAATGGGTTCGTGGTTGAGAACTGATGTGTCTGTGTGTGAATGGGTGCCTGGTTGAGAACTGATGTGTCTGTGTGTGAATGGGTGCCTGGGTGAGAGCTGGTGTGTCTGTGTATGAATGAGTGCCTGGGTGAGAACTGGTGTGAATGGGAGCCTGGGTGAGAACTGGTGTGAATGGGTGCCTGGGTGAGAACGTGTGTGAATGGGTGCCTGAGTGAGAGCTGGTGTGTCTGTGTGTGAATGGGTGCCTGGGTGAGAGCTGGTGTGTCTGTGTGTGAATGGGTGCCTGGTTGAGAGCTGGTGTGAATGGAAGCCTGGGTGAGAACTGGTGTGAATGGGTGCCTGGGTGAGAGCTGGTGTGTCTGTGTGTGAATGAGTGCCTGGGTGAGAGCTGGGGTGTCTGTGTGTGAATGAGTGCCTGGGTGAGAGCTGGGGTGTCTGTGTGTGAATGAGAGCCTGGGTGAGAACTGGTGTGAATGGGTGCCTGGGTGAGAGCTGGTGTGTCTGTGTGTGAATGAGTGCCTGGGTGAGAGCTGGGGTGTCTGTGTGTGAATGAGTGCCTGGGTGAGTGCTGGGGTGTCTGTGTGTGAATGAGTGCCTGGGTGAGAGCTGGGGTGTCTGTGTGTGAATGAGAGCCTGGGTGAGAGCTGGTGTGTGTGGGTGTGAATGGGTGCTTGGGTGAGAGGTGGTGTGTGTGGGTGTGAATGGGTGCTTGGGTGAGAGCTGGTGTGTGTGTGGGTGTGAATGGAAGCCTGGGTGAGAGCTGGTGTGGGTGTGAGAGCATTTGTGTGTGATTGAGAGCTTGTATATAAGAGACCATGAGTGTGATTGAGAGAGAGACTGGTCAGGGAGGTGAGAGAGACCGAGACTGTTCGTGGGGTCTAATTGGAGTTATGTGTGTGAGTGACTGGTTGTGGGCGCTAAGGAAGAGGACTGTGAGGACAAAGCTTCAGCAGCCCTTGCTGCTTCCTGTGAGTGCTATTGGCCCTGGAAGGGAAAGGAGTAGGAGAGTTGCTGGAGAGGGTAAGAAAAGGGTGGCTTTTTAAATTTATTTTTCTTGATTGCCATTTTAATTATTGGGTATTATGCGATGTCTGCTGTTTTGAAATATTTTATTGATATTTGGACATGTTTTAATAATTTTTATGAGTTTTTAATTGTTGGATATTCTGTTCAGCAGCTGTTTTGTAACATTTTTAGTAAAGCTTTACAATTATTTCTGTGTGGGGGCGCTATAGCAGCTTGGCTTATTCTGTTTTCCCAATAGGAAATGTATTAGTGTTTAGGGCCTGGTTTAATAGTTGTATTCCTTAGATAGGGTTGTTACTGGTTGAGTGTGTTCCATAATACAGGTGTATCTTTGTGCGGGTTAGTTTGTGTGCATTATTGCAGATCCTGGGACTATGTTAGGTGCTATATTTCTCTTTCCATTTCTCTAGGTTTGCACTGCATGCAGAGTGGCTTTTTTGGTTTTCCATTCCAGTTTCTGTCTCCATATTTATAATGTGTGGTCTTTCTGTACTTGGTGAAGGTCCGTTCTGGGTGTGTGACAGAGGTGAGATATTTTACTAGCATGTAGGCTTTTGTATCAATCTTATTTGTTGTGTTTTCTCAATAGGATATGCATTAGTGGTAAATTACTGTCTTTTCATAAGAAGGGCTATTGTGCCTGGTAGTAAAGGGAGTTTGTTTTGCTTTTACTGAGATGTCATCAGAACCAGAATATCTTTTTTTGTATGGCGAGTTGTACAGGGTAATGCCCTAGATCTGCTCTGCACTCATTGCGGGGGGTTGAGGGGATTCCTGTGGATGCAGAGTGCATGTTTACATTTAGCCCCGTGACGGTCACATGCTCAGTGTGTCACGCATGTGAGAACCATCTGTCAGGTGTGTCCCGGCCAAAAAAAGGTTGAGAACCACTGATCTAGATCACAAGTACCTGGCAGGATCCCAAGGAGTAGATAAATCCTATGCTGCTGCTAACGCTCAGAGATAAGTAGTGGATTTCCCCAAATCTATCTGGTTAACAACAGTTTATGGATTTCACCTCCAGGAACTTGCCCAAACATTTTTTTTAACCCAACTACGCTAACTGCCTTTATCATATCCTCCAACAATGAATTCCAGAGCTTAATTGTGAATTCAGTGAAAAACCTTCCTACAATTTGTTTGAAATATGTTACTTACTAACTTCATGGAATGTCCCCTAGTTTCTGAATTTTTTTGAAAGAGTAAATAACCGATTCACATTTATCCATTCTATTTCACTTATGATTTTATCATATCCACACCTCAGCAGGCTGAATATTACTGAACTTGATGGATGAGTGGCTGAATACTACAGAACTTGCTATTTAAATAGATAACTTCAGAGTTATCTGTCTAAATGGCTTTGAATATTGACCTCTATACTTTTTAAATTTAATACTTCAAGATGAACACACCTATCAGAATTTATATCATATTATGAATTCCCTGCTTCAGCCTTCCTCTTCATATTCTTTTTCTTTGACTCCTGAAATATCACTTTAATGTGCTCAAAATATGAATTGTACAAAATATATACCAGCATTTTTTTCTTCCTTTGATCCTATTACCATTGAAGACGGGTTTAAACTTCTCATGCCCTCATATAATATATATTGTTCTAATGATCCTTTCCCATGAAATGCATTTTTCTCCCCAGGAATTTGCTAATGTATCCTTATCAAAGGTGGCCATGCTTACCCAAAATGTAACAACACAAACAGCAGGATATTGGGGATGTGTTTGTTGATTCAAGTCAGGATATTGTAGTTTGGGACCAATTTGAGCTATTAAGGAAGTCAGAAGTAGAAGGTATTTTGGGTGGTTTAAAAAACTCTAGGAGTCCTTTGGACCCTTGTTCTTTTAATATTATTTATTTGCTAAAAGAATATTTTTTTTAGATATTCTGACTTCTTTATGTAATCAATCACTTTCTGAGGGCTGTCTTCCAGCCTCATTAAAGTTATCAAAATGTTATTAGAAAAATTGATTTCTAAGCAGTTTGATGAATTTCTTACTAATAGGGCCATTTTTCATCGCTGTCAATGTGGATTTCATCAGCTTATGATACAATTAGTCATGAGATTTTGCTTTTTTGCCTGAGGCAAATTGGAATTTCAGGTACAGTCTCTAGTCGGTTTGAATCCTATTTGAGTGAATGGAAACAGCCAGTTAAAATTGCAGATAAGAGTTCAGCCTGATACATCAGAAGTTAGAAGTACCACAGGGTTCTATTCTGTCTGCTGCCCTTTTTAATGCCTATATGGTCCCACTTTGTATCTTGTTAGATCAGCTTGGCATAGAGTTTGCCGATGATTTTCAGTTGGTTTTCCCAATCAATGATTCTTTAGTTTTACTACAGAATCACATTTCTAACTGTATCACATTGATTAACAACTGGATGCAGGAGAATAACTTATGTTAACATTTGTCTAAAATTGAGATTGTGTGTTTTCATCAGAAAAATCGCCCTCACCTAGTTTTGCCATTCATCCAATCAGGATAAATGGCATTACGATACCGTTTAAAACAGTCACTAGAAATCTGGGGGTTTTGTTTGATGAAAATCTAAATTTTTTGCCTCAGTTAAATATGGTAAAAAGATCTGTTCTTTCCAAATTATGAACGTTATGCTGAATGACTTTTGTACTTTGGTGCAATCAGTTGTTCTTTCATCCATAGATTACTGCAATGGTTTATATATGGGATTGCCAAGAACCAGTATCCGCACTTCATAGATACTGGAAAATTCTGCTGCGTGATTGGTTATGCGTGACTGGCCTTGGGACCATATTACCCCTATTTTATGTGAATTACATTAGTTGCCACCCCTACTTCATATTCATTTTAATTTTCTGGTTTTAATTTTTAAAACATTTAAAATTGACAGCCAATTATTTTTACAGAATTTACCACATTTTTATATCCCAGGATCTTCGTTCCCAAGATCTAAGATTGCGGAATGTTCCTTCTGTTAGAGAGGTTTGCTTATCAGAAACAAGAAAGCAGGCCTTCTCCATTGCTGGTCTATTAATGGGGGAATACCCTACTGAAGGAATTATGCGACATTTCCGATTTGAAATTGTTTCAAAAACAATTGAAAACTTTATTTTAGAAGCTTATGAGAAGTGAAGATATAAGTTGTATTTTTATTTATTTATTTATTTATTTATTTAGTTATTTATTTATTTATACATTTATTTATACATTATATTTATAGATACAAACCAAGGACTTCAAATTTTCAGCCATTAATCATGCCATTTTTACATAGCATTTAATTTATTTGTATACCGTTCAACCGTTTATTCTTTCCTATCTCTTCCTTCTTACCCAAGTTCTGCTACCCTTGTTATTTGTAACTGCTCCTTCGATCACCACAGTTCTAGTTGATGTATTTAATGCACTCCCGTTTCATGTAAACCAGCAAGATATGTGCTCATGATTGCCGGTATATAAAAACCTTAAATAAATAAATAAATAAAATGTAAGTTTTTTAGGGGAGTCTATCTGTATTAAATGAATGTATTTGATTTGTATATTATGTATTGTAACCTGCCCAGCACAACAGGCATGATATGGGCAGGAAATGTTTTCAAATAAATAAATAGACATTCTTTTTTTATCCTTTTACAATTTTTATTCTTGTACCGGATTGCAACAGAACGCTTTGGGGATTTATGGCTGCAGCCAGAATCTGCCCACTCCCGACATCACACACAGACAGGGATTGATGGCGATGCTTCCTGGTCTTCCACCAAGGCCCTGCATTGGTACTTCTCAATGCCAGTTCTGATAAAGTGGAATCTTTTGCTTTCTTTGGATGGAGGGAGCTAAATGATGACTTGACTCCGTAGCCTTTATGGGCAGTGGCTGGTGTAGCTCCTGAGCCCTTTGATGACGATGACTATGCCTATGTGCCAGACTGACTTTTCCCAAAGAATTTTTCCATTAGCTCTGGGCAGGAGTGATGTCTCAGAGTCATTTTCCTACATGTGGAACACTTTTGAGATGTCACGGTTAGGTAGAGTGCTCATCTATTATGGGTATCCATGATCAACATGATTCATTTACACCAAGGGCACTTAAAACCACTCGTTCTCTTCTCTTTTTAGAACTGGATGAAAAATTAATGAAGGGAAATTACTTGGCTGATACTTCTCCATGCATGACACTGATGCACATTGAGGTTGACAAACTCTAAGAAAGCTTGAAAATCCTACCTAGTAAACCTAATAAGGGTGATATAAGGTGAAGACAGAGGCCCCATGACAAAATCACATGGAAAATTCAACAAATTTCTCACAGCGTGTGAATCATATGATTATTATGTTTCGCAGAAAAACTGAAACTGAAGGTGCTTTGCACACATATTCAGTAGCGCATGTCCTGAGCTTCTAGATGCTTTAGAGTAATCTTCATCGGTCAGGCACCGTTGGATATCATCTTCTCTGAAAACTGCACATTCTGCTTGTGCTCAGAGAAATGATGATACACCATACCACCTATACCTCCTTTTCAAAATCCTGTATCTGCCTATGTTTGTCACGTATGTAACTCAGTTGAATTTATTTTTCTGTGTATGGAGAGAATGAAAAATAGGACAACTTTGCATTCTGTTATTGCTTAAGCAAAACATACAATTTCTTGCAAAAACAAAAAAAGACTGCCCTGCGCAAACAGAGCATCTGGCCATCCTAAATATATCCCAATTATATGATCACAAAGGGATGGTTTCTTTATAGTAAAGCATAACGTTTCCAAATCAAAGTGATATCTACATGTTTTGCAACACCCATATGCATTCTTCAAAGAATAAGTGTATATTTCACATACTTGCTATGCTTATTAATATGTGGAGAGGAAGGGATTAGCAATTAAGAATTAAAGAATTCAGAAGGAAAAGATAGCCTGTATACTCTCTTCTTGCATTCCACTAAAAAACAAAAAAAGAAACAAAAACAAAATAGCAAAAAATAAAATTATTTGGGGACTAATACTTAATAGAAAAACACTAAGATATATCTGGTAATTATAGCATAGTACTGGCTACACATTGCTAATAATTTTCACTTTTCTAATAAGTGGTAAAGTATGTATGCATGAAAATTCATCTGAACGAGAAAAATTATTCACAAGATGTAACTAATAAATGTATAAATCAACCCTCCAGAATACCACTCACAAGCTTGCAAACAGTTAGATTTGTGGGGCACTGCTCTGCTGAACAGAGCCATCAGGAAGGTTCAAGGCCTGGACTTAGGAATAGATAGCACAGGCGACTGCCCAGGATGCCAAATTTTGAATGTGTCAAATATTCAGACTAAAGAGCTTGCTCTCACTTGCTTCAGGGTCATGAGTTAGTACCACTTCTTAAGGGCACAGCAGTTGCATTGTGGATCTCCACTCTCCCTTTTCTCTCTTCAGAGGTTCTCCACCCTGCTCTCCAGGCTCTAGGAAATTCCCCTCCCCCCTGCTCTCTGATCCTGCCTATGGATGCCAAAATCTTAAATCCATTCCTGGGAAAGCTCTGAGAGTGTGGGACTGTGTACCGGCTTCCGCTACAATCCATGCAGCACCTTTATTTCTCTTTTCAAATAGGAAACCCACATGGAAAGGGAGGAAGGGGATGCTATGGGGGATATGAATATAGGGGGCAGGGACGTAGTAATGCAGGCAGCCAGAGGGGTAGTGGTGATGGAAGTACAGGATTGTGTGACTAGAATTTTCATATAAATTCTTGAGAGCTGGCAAAAAGGCCTTCAACGTATCTGTACTGAGGGAGTAACTGTGCTCCAGAGTGATATAATGGACCTGCAAGATAAACCCTGATAAAAACAGAAAAATGTATGGTGTACTGAGTTTCAGATGTAAGGTCATAGTCCAGTAAAAATACACCTAGCTATGTTTTATTTCATGCAATTTTGTGACACTTACTAAAACTTCAGACTTGGCCAGGCAACTCTAGGTCATTGACCTAAGGTAACTTAAATGCAATGATATGCATGTGTCTAATAGTAAGTATTATTGGTCACTAAGTAAATACTATAAAAGTTATTACCAGCAATCATTTATTATAGAGCTCATAATTTAAAGATATGTTATAGTAAAAGAAGTAACTAGTGACAGTGAAAGTTGGGTTACTACAGGTTAGTTGATATGTATTTCTGTAAATGGAAAAAGGAATAGAGAGGCAGAAGTTTAATCTGCAGAAATATTCCCTTAAATTCCATATCTTCTGTTTAAAGACTCTGCATATTTTATTTCTACATTTTTCTACAGAGGAAAGACTATACATTCTAAAAATGTTTTAAAGAGTCAAACGCTTAAAGAATGTACATTGTAAATAAGAAAATGTATTAATGTGAAATGTTAATCATTACTTGTCTTCCTCTTCAACAGCACACCCCACAGAAAACAAATAATGTGACACTTTAATGTGAGGATACACAACCCCAGTTTTGGAGGTCCACAAAAAGTTTTAAGGTGAATTTTCGAAAACCATGTGATGCTGTGGGCAAGCCAGGATGTAGGGAGCTTTGCTCTGGGAGCTATCCATACCCATCGGGCCTTTAAATGTCTTGCAAAAATTTTTACAATATATGACAGGCTCAGGGAACTTCTTATTTTTGATGCTTGATGGTTGGCTAAGCTATTGTATGTTATATTATGCACTGACTTTCTGAAGTTCCTCATCTCTGCTGTATTCAAGAATGCTAGTTTGAATTTAAGGAAACAGAGGGCCCTGCCTACGTGCTGGAATGCAGCCAGCCAACACCCCAGACCCATTTGCTGATTGGTCTAATACACTCTCAAATCAAATGTACTATATTTATCTAGAAATAACACTTTGAATGTGCTCTGATTGGTCAGTATAAAGAATATATAAAGTGTATGTATATTGCTGGATAAGTGAGTAGTGAGGTGTCCACAGAACTGCTGTAACCCAGTGCTACTCCAGGGAACAAAATAATTTGTTCCTCCCCCTCCTTTTCTGTCTTTGTCTCTGTCTTTCTATAATTAAAAGTCTCAAGTTACTAACTTTTGCAGTGTCTCTTTAGAATCAACACTATGAACACTTGTGTGGGAAAGAACGAGAGTAAGAAAGGCCATCACTTCAGGATCCTAAGATGGCAACCGTAACCCCGAACCTGGAGTGTCCCGCTGTAAGCATTACTATGACCAAGATGCTGCAAGCGGGAATGTAACCTCTAGAGCTTCAATTTGATAAAAATCAACAAAATTTATGAGAAACTAGAAGAGATGATCAACACATTTGGAGGAATCAGTAAGAGAGTAACCTACATGCAGTAGCGGATCTTGGAAGTACAGGATGAGATGTATGAACCTGTCAGCGATATTATTTCAATGCAAACAGCATTGCGACTATGTGAAAACTGACTAGAGGCCCTCAAGAACAGATCTCGCCATAATAATCTACACTTTGTGGGCCTACCGGAGAGTCTATTGAATGGTGAGTTCTGCAGGTTACTAGAAAAGTGGCTGCCTTCTGAGTTAGGCCTTGGTGACACACGTACTGATATTAGGGTGGAGCAGATGCACAGACTAGGACAGAGGAAAACAGTGGATTCAAAGCTGCAGGTAGTCATTGCCTGCTTTCTCAATTATGCACATATGGGCGGATTTTAAATGCCCTGCGCGCGTAAATCTGACCGGATTTACGCGCGCTGGGCCCTTGCGCGCCTATTTTGCATAGGCCGCCGGCGCGCGCAGAGCCCCGGGACGCGCGTAAGTCCCGGGGCTTTCTAAAAGGGGCGTGTTGGGGGCGCGTCTAAAATGACGCGGCATTTCGGGGGCGTGACGCGGCGTTGCAGGGGTGGGGCCGGGGGCGAGGCACCGGCCCGGGGGCGTGGTCGAGGCTTCCGGACCAGCCCCTGGGTCGGGTGATTGCGCGCCAGCAGCCCGCTGGCGCGCGTAGATTTACGTCTGCTTTTAGCAGGCGTAAATCATGAAACAAAGGTAAGGGGGGGTTTAGATAGGGCCGGGGGGGTGGGTTAGGTAGGGGAAGGGAGGGGAAGGTGGGGGGAGGGTGAAGGAAAGTTCCCTCCGAGGCCGCTCTGAAATCGGAGCGGCCTCGGAGGGAACAGGCAGCGCGCGCTGGGCTCGGCGCGCGCAGGTTGCACAAATGTGCACCCCCTTGCGAGTGCCGACCCCGGATTTTATAAGATAGGCGTGGCTACGCGCCTATCTTATAAAATCCAGCGTACTTTTGTTCGCGCCTGGCGCGCAAACAAAAGTACGCGATCGCGCAAATTTTTAAAATCTACCCCATAAGGCGGTAATTTTAAGAGTGGTGAGGGCCGATAAACAGCTTACTTTTAAAGAGAAACAGATTCTTGTTCCAAGATTATTCTGCTAAGCTCTCTACTTTGTGCCGTGATTTTTGTTCCTGTATGTTCGGTGCTCCATGGGCTTAATGTGAGATGTACTCTGATCTATCCGGCAAAGCTGTGCATGGTCCATAATGGGAAGGTGAAATGGTTCTCATCTGCCGTGGAGTCTCAAGAATTTGTTGATTCCATGGAATTGGTGAGGGGAGAGTCTTCAATGACCTAATTGTGTTTCCTATATGGCATGGTTGCTCAGCCTTGTTTGTGGTCTCAAAAGGCCTAGTATGAGTCGCAGTGATATAAACTGCGGCGATTTGCAATCTATGGAACAGAGAACTGGTGCCTGGCAATAATATACCAAGATGCCAGAGAATAGTATTCATTGATTCTGCAGGACAGCTGTGAATGTGAGAAACTTTACTTCTGTGGCAATTCGGAAATGCTGCAGGATTCACTATATTCATTGGTCATTACTTGTTTTGTGCTTTGCATTTTGCTTGGTCTAATTTTTGTCTCTCTAATTCACAATTGCTGGGATTCTGGGGTAGATTTTAATAATAATGGCGGATGGAATGGTTAGCTCACCCACAGTGTTTAGTATGATCGGGTACGAGGGTGTTCGATTGTTGGGGGTTTGGATTAGGGGGAAGATAGCTTTTTGGAGTATTTGGTAGGATCGCTAAAGAATTAAAGGGGAAGGGAATTGAGGAGGGGTATGCGCACCTGGATAGAGAGGGTCTTATGAGTGTCAACTTGTATTATTTTTTTTTAGGGAAGTGAGCAATTCACAATTGGTATAGTGAGAGGGCCCTACGCTGTGGGGGGGGGGGGGGGGGGTTCATCCTTCATTTTGATATGTTCTAAATTTAAGGGAACTTGTAGAATAGTTGGTCATGAGTAAAACCGACTTAAGGGTTATTTCATGGAATGTTGCAAGACAGAAAGTGGATATTGCGCTGCAGGTGACAAAACTCACAGAGCTGGATTATAGGAGATTGGAGAACAGGGGTGGCTATTCTGTTCTATAAATGGATAATTTTTATATTGGATTGTGTTATTACTGATCCGGAGGGGTGTTTCTTAATTGTCAAAGGTAAATTAATGGGGAAGCTACTTGTACTATCTAATTTGTATGTCCCTACAGCTATGATCATGGTTTTTTGTTTAAGAATTTTCTTGACAAATTAACCATTTTTGATACTTGCCTAATAATATGTGGGGGAGACTTTAATATTGTTCATGACCCCTCTCAAGATAAATCCAGGGGGATCTCAGAATGAGAGTATTTCTAAGAATAAAGGCATTCCTATTATCTGTAATCAACTAAATCTGTTAGATGTGTGGCAGTTTCTTCATCCACAGAAAAGTGATCACACCCATGGTCTCAGTCACACACCACTCAATCTACAATTGATTACTTATTACACTCTCAGTCTTGTTTCTCTAAGGTTGTCTCAGCAACCATAGGTCAATTAGAGATACCAGACCATGCCATGATATGGACAGATTTTCAATGGAATGAACAATGGGATGTATACGAACTTGGAAATTCCATGCCAATTTCTATAAGAATGATCTCTTTAAAGAACTGTTATTGAAAAAGTGGGCAGAGTTCCACGAATTTAACTGTGGACATAGATCAAACCCGACGTTGTATTAGGAAACAGCAAAGGCGGTTATGTAGGGTGAAGTAATCTCTTTTGTGATTTAGCATAAGAAGAATGTGGATCAAACTCTTCCGAGATGGGAAAAGGAGGTTATAAAAGCCAAAACACTTCTGGCTAATATGCATACAGAGGAAGCAAAGGCTTCTTATTTGGCTGTGCAAACTGCGTTAAATTCTTTAAATCACCAGAGAATGAAAAAAAATGTTCTACTATAAATTTAAATAGCATCAATATGGGAATAAATCTGATAAAATAATGGCAGCTTTAATTAAAAAGAGAAAGGGATGAAAATTTATAGCTGCAGTTCAGGACCCTTTGGAGAACATTGTTAACTCAAAAATCAGGAAGTGTGTACATAATTTGGGCTCGTGCACACCCACCGAATTATAAAAGCTTCTCAGATGCATGCATATTTCCCGCTGCATGCACATCTCACTCTATTTCAAAAAGGGCGGGCATGGCCATGAGATGTGTGTAAATACTTATGCACACCAGTGTGCTCCCAGGTCCATTGCCGCATAAGTTTACTTCTGCTATAGAGGAGGTATAGGTTGTAAAAAAAACCCAATTAAATCCCTCCAAAACTAATTTTTTTTTTTTAAGGATCTAAGGTAATTAGGGAGAGTGCAGGCTATAAAACCAGGGGGGCTCGGAGGACCTAGCTCTTAACTGTGCAAACTGGTGGATGAACTGGTGAAACTGGCAATAGCATGGACGTGCGCCTGTTATAAAATACCCAGACTTGCACGGTAGAATCGGGATTTGTGCATCTAGGCATGCGCAGACTTAAAATTAGGCACACACGTGAGCACGCTCAGGCTATTTTATAAATGCGCACATAGAAGAATTCTTTGAAGAATATTGTGTGGTTAAAGGAGGCAAGACAGAGTTATTGGATCGTTCTCAGTATATCAACGAGATACAATGACAATTGTCAGATAAGAAATTTTATACTTCTGTGGATAATGATCCGATAGTGCAAATCAAAGAAGAAATTAAGTCATTGGTACAGCATGGCGGCAAGACTGTTTTTTTGACTTTCAAAGAGTCCTTTTTTAGTTAAAAAGTTTCCTCTTGTTCCAGTCTTTTATACTTTGCCTAAAATACACAAAGATCTCAGGAATCCACCAGGTTGACCGATTGTTTCGGCAAAAGATTCCTTGTTGGAACCACTTTTGAGATTCGTTGATCATTTCTTGTACCTACTTTACCTTTGTACATTCGGGACTCTCAATGAAATGGTTTTGTTTTTAGAAAACGTCCATCTGGGCACCAGCGATTTTTTTCTTGTAAATTTACATGTGGAAGCTCTATATACCAGTATTTCCCAATGTGAAGCCATTACCATTGCGATGTCTTATTTTGAACGATGTCCTCGCCCACACCGTATTCCATCTGATTTTCTGTCTGATTTACCTTTTTGCCTTTGAACAGAAATTTTATCAACAGATTCATGGTACAGCTATAGGGGCCACTATGGTCCCCAACCTGGCAAATTTATGTGTGGGCGAATTCGAGGCTAAATGGATTGAGCAACATCCTTTTCAATCTTCAATACTAGTCTGGAAGCGTTACATCAAAGATATATTTATTTATTTATTTATTTATTTATTTAAGGTTTTTATATACCGGCATTCATGAAGCGATCACATCATGCTGGTTTACAAATAAACAGGGGTGCAATAAATACATCAAAACAGAAATAATGTGTCGAAGAAAGCAGTTACAATTAACAAGGACTATTGAACTGGGATCAGAGGAAATAAAGATAGTTTAGCAGAGACTAAATTATATACAAGGAGATGAGGTACAGCTGCTGTGTTGGATATGTTGATGGCAAGATGCATTAATTTAAGTCCGGGAAAGCTTGCATTAACAGCCAAGTCTTGAGTCTTTTTCTAAAGGTTAGGAGGCAAGGCTCCTGTCTGAGATCGGGAGGGATGGAGTTCCATAACGGTGGGCCAGCTGTGGAGAGGGGGCTCGATCTCTTAAGGTAATGTGACTAATGGTTTTAGTAGGGGGTACACGGAGGGATCCTCTGTATGTGTCTCTGGTAGGTCTTGTGGAGTTGTGTAAGCGGAGAGGAAATTGTAAGTCAATTGTGGTGTGTTGATGGATGATTTTGTATATCAAGGAGATGGATTTGTAGATGATTCTGAAGTGAATTGGTAGCCAATGAAGGTCTTTTAGAATTGGGGAAATATGGTCTCTTTTCCTGGTGTTTGTTAGTAAACGGGCTGCTGTGTTTTGTACCATTTGGAGCGGTTTGGTGTAGGAGGAAGGGAGACCAAGTAGGATAGCGTTACAGTAATCTAACTTTGAGAAAATAATTGCTTGGAGGCTCGTTCTGAAATCTTGGGCGTGGAAGAGAGGTCTTATCCTTTTTAAAACTTGGAGTTTGTGGAAGCAGTCTTTGGTCGTTCTTTTGATGGAGGCTTTGAAGTTCAGCCTGTTGTCAATTATCACTCCTAAATCTCTCACTTGAGTGGTTGGTGGGTTGGTTGGATGAGAAGCGGTGAGATTGCTGTTCTCTGGAGATATGAGTAGTATTTCGGTCTTGGAGGAGTTTAGTACTAGATTTAGGCTATTGAGGAGACGTTTGATTTCTTGGTGGCAGGATTCCCAGTAGTCGAGGGTTTTCGAGTATGAGCCTTTGATGGGGATCAGGATCTGGATATCGTCTGCGTAGAGAAAGTGTTTTAGGTTGAGGTTGGTGAGGAGTTGGCAAAGTGGTAGAAGGTAGATGTTAAAGAGTGTCGGGGATAGAGAGGAGCCTTGTGGGACTCCCACGGATGAGTCATGGCGTGAAGATTCTTTGTTCTGGATTTTGACCTTGTAACCTCTGTTGCTGAGAAACGATTTGAACCAAGATAGAGCAGAGCCGGAAACTCCTATGGCAGCTAACTGGTTGATGAGGATGGAGTGGTTGACGGTATCGAAGGCTGCCGAAAGGTCCAGAAGGACCAGCAGAAAAGATTGACCTTTGTCGAGACCCAGGATGAGGAAGTCTGTTAGGGAAGTAAGGAGGGATTCCGTGCCTAGATTTTTACGGAATCCATATTGCGAGGCGGATAGAAGTTTATTATCTTCAATGTAGTCCGATAGTTGGGAGTTCACAAGCCTTTCCATAATCTTAGCAATGAAGGGGAGATTGGCTATTGGGCGGAAGTTGTTAGGATCTTTTGGGTCCAAATTTGGTTTTTTAGGAGTGGTTTGAGTGACGCCAGTTTGAGGTCGTCTGGGAAGGAACCGTGGGAGAGAGAACAGTTAATAATGTCCGCCAGTGTTTTGGAGATAGAGTCTGGGATTGTGAGAAGAAGTTTGGTGGGGATATGGTCCGCCGGGTGAGAGGAGGGTTTCATTCTTCTTAGAACAACTTGAATCTCATGAAATTAACACGAAACTGTACTTAAGCATATGCAACACTATATTTTATCCTGTTACCAGATTCTATCAAGTTCAATGTTATTTACTTACTTATGTACTTATTAACCTGCCTTTTAGTTATTAACTGGTTAACCATATTATATACTTTTTCTCAAATTAACTATTTTATGTTTATTTATGTTTATTTATGTTTTATTATGTTTTCTCAAATTAACTATGTTCAATGTAAACCGCTAAATGTTCAATGTAAACCGCTAAATGTTCAATGTAAACCGCTAAATGAAGCGATAGTTACGGTTCCTTAGCGATAGTTTTGGTTCCTTGTAAACCGGGGTGATATGTATACTATACAGGAACCCCGGTATATAAATTCTTTAAATAAATAAATAAATAAATCTCAGAGGAGGAAATGGGTTCGAAAGCTTCGAATATATTAATCATTTGGGAAGACACATGATCATGTTTTGATACATTTTTGATTTGGTTGAACTCTTGCCACAGTCATTTAAAATATACTGGCAATATCCAAGATCAACAGATAGCTGTCGTAATGAAACTCTCATTACGAAATCTGACATGAGTTTTTGCACTACTCTTTTTCGCAAATCTGTTTGCAGTAATGCTTTATTACATTGTTCCACATTAGTCAGTTTTTTCGTTTGCAGAGACTTTGCTCCACGAAAGAAGAATATAAAACTCAAGCTACAGTGTTGGGCAATAGATTTTTGTCAAGGGGATACCCAGCCACATGTATCAGGAGGGCTTATTTAAGGGCCAAATACACACACAGAGAGTGGCTTTTTCTCCCGACTTCGCAATGGCAAAATTCAGATCGTTTAACATCATGTTTCTTTTTCATCTTCTGCACACCATGCTAAGGCGGCTATATTACGAAATTGGCACATTTTACAACTCCATGAGATCTTTAAAGATCCACCACTTATTTCCTATACCAAAGGCTCCAATTTGAGAGATTTCCTGGTTCATTCTGATTCCAGTCCCATAACCTCTGGACACACATTCACTTCTACAGGATCTCACAGACATTGCAGATCGTGCACTGTATGTTACATTTCTATGGTCATTATGTCGTTATACATTCCATCAGCCAACAGGACGATTACATCAACCCACTACATGCCTCTCGACAGGAGTAATCTATGCAATTGAATGTCCATGCAAAACATTTTATATAGGAAAGACCAAATGCACTTTAAAAACCCGGATAATTGAGCATAGATCAAATTTTAACAGACAATGAGTGAAGGCTCTGTTGGTGTCGCATTGCCTAGAAGCATCACATGAATTTGCTCAACTTCGATTTTGTGCTCTGCAAATGTTTACTCCACGATGGCAGGGAGGTGATTTCAAGCTGAAACTTTTGCAATCTGAACAGAAATGGATATATAGACTGAACACTTTACAACCCATGGGATTGAATTCTGAACTGGACTTCAATGTTTTTCTGTGAATTGTTTTTATAACATTTTTTCTTTACAACGTTCATCTATAATGTTTTTGGTTTGATTACAAAAAATGTTTTTCTCCTTTTTTCATTGGTGGGTGAAGGTGGGCCTCAAGACTGGTATGTCTTGAGGCCCACCTCCACAACAACCTTAGGTGTTGTGGAGTAGGTGATCTTTGGGTTTTGCCACCATGAGATGTTGGGTTTTGGATGAACTTTGGTAATCATTATCCATTTTGCAGTCAGTGATGTCATTTGAACTTTGGATTCCCATTGGTTGTTTCAAATATTTCTCTGACTGTTCAACTCAGCGTTTGCCATAAATTCAGCATTTAAATGGCAGCAGCTGCTGTTCCTCTTCCCTTGAGAAAGTGTTATGAGACCCTTGATCCGGCAGCTATGGTACAGATCCATCCACAAGATAAGTATTTTTTAATTATTTGAAATGTTGATACCAATCACTATTTGATTTAATCTGGTGACATGATCGAGATGCTCCTAAAGAAGCTTTTTTTGCAAAACACTGGCCTTTGTTGAGCTGTGATCACTGTTATTCTTTTTTACGTTCAAGAAACATTTTTTGAAAAAAATGTTTCTGAAAAAAAAAAAGAGACTTTCACAGTACGCAAATGATGTAGCAAACTGGGTGGCCCATTTAAATAGGGGCACACCGTCAGGCTTGCTGATGCATATATTATAGTAGGCATAAACCATCTGGTACATTAGGATCTAATTTGATATTTGCTATTGTTTGATTTTGCCTTTTTTTGGTGTTTGGTGTCTGTTTTTGGCAATTTTCTTGGCTCTTTCTTTGTTTTTTGACTTGGTAAAGATTTTCGCGCCTTGCAGACGATAAAAAACCTCGGAGATTAGGGGCAAGGGGTACCAGTCCTTGATAGTTATGGTGTTCAGGCCCCGGTAGTCGATGCAAGGGCGAAGGGTTCCATCCTTCTTCGCAACGAAGAAGAAACCGGCCCCCGCCGGGGATGTTGACTTGCAGATGAAGTCCCTCTCCAGATTTTCTTTGATGGTGAAAGGACATAGGTGAGACCCCGAGGAGGTTCTGTGCCAGGAAGGAGGTTAATGGCACAGTCGAATGGTCGGTGAGGCGGGAGTGTCTTGGCCTTCCTCTTGGAAAAGACGTCCAAGTACGCAGCATAGGAGGCTGGCAAGCCTTGGAGGCTGGCGAGAGCGGTGGAGCATTGAACTGGAACTACTGGTTGGAGGCAAGTGTCGTGACAATTTGGCCCCCATTGGGTTAACAGTAAGGTTCTCCAGTCGAACTGGGGACAATGTTTTTGGAGCCAGGGAAGTCCCAGGATGACAGGGTGTATGGAGTGTTCCAGGATGTGGAAGGACATCCGATCGAGGTGAAGAAGCACAACCCTCAGTTGGATGGGTTCCGTGTGGTGGGTCACTCGTCCCGGGAGGCGCTTGCCTTGGATAGACGAGATGATCAATGAATTCTTCGACTGTTTTCATCTTCAGCACTCCTCTGGAAGGACATTCCAGGCATCCACCACCCTCTCTGTGAAGAAATATTTCCTGACATTGGTTCTGAGTCGACCCTCCTGGAGTTTCAATTCGTGACCCTTAACTCTATTATTTTCTTTCCAACAGAAAAGGTTTAATGATTCATGGACTTCAAGCCTTTTCTGTTGGAAAGAAAATAATAGATCTAGGGGTCACAAACTGAAACTCCAGGAGGGACGACTCAGAACCAACGTCAAGAAATATTTCTTCACAGAGAGGGTGGTGGATGCCTGGAATGTCCTTCCAGAGGAGGTGCTGAAGATGAAAACAGTCAAAGAATTCAAAGGAGCATGGGATAAACACTGTGGATCTCTAAAGGCTACAGGACGGAAATAAGGAAAGCGTGCTGTTATGGCCACTGGTGGTGGCAAGCCGTGACCGGGGCCAACCACTCACCGGCGCGGCAGACCGCTCCGCTCGCAGTGACCGCACTCAGCTTTGGCGGGTTCGTCCTGCGGCGGTCCCTGCTGCTCCACCAACATGGCCGCGGTGTCGGCCGTCCTCCCGCTCGCGTCTGGCACCGCCCCCGCTGGATTCCCCTAGAGCCGCGTGTGCGGCCGAAGCTAATCCTTAAAGGGGCCACTACAGGAAATAGGATTGGCTCCTTCCTGCAAACTCCACCTGTGAGAGAGTATTTAAGGCAAGGCCTGCACCTCAGACCTTGCCTTTGCTTCTTGGCTCCTGTGGTTTGTTTGTTCTTGTGTTCCGTTCCTGATCCGCTGATTGTCTTCCGTGCTCGATTCTTGGACTGGCTGCTGACCTCGTTTTGTTCCTGATCCCTGGACTGGCTGCAGAGTATCGTTTGGTTTCTGATCCTTGGACTGGCTGCGGAGTATTGTTTGGTTTCTTGATCCCTGGACTGGCTGCGGAGTATCCTTTGGCTCTTGATCCTTGGACTGGCTACGGAATACCCTTTGGTTCTTCACCCCTGGACTTTTCCCGACTACCTGTGTGCGTGAGTCAGAGCAATTATGACCTGCTGGAGGCGCCAGCTATCTGGACCACACGACCGGCAGGAGGCGCCTGCATCCAGATTTCCCTCTGCAAACCACACAGGATCTTCCGAGTTAGCCTCGCCTTCCGAAGTAAGTGTCTTGAAGTACTACGTCAGACCAAGGGTCCACTGCCCGAGTCATAACACGTGCAGAGGGGTAACTTACTAGTGTAGCAGTTACTACCCTTAACAGAAGGCATGGAGATCACTACCCTTAATCAATATGCCTTGTTGATTCTAATGCAACTGCAACATTGCTACCCACTTCAATGGCAGGGGAAAATGGGAACAGGATACAGACAACAACCAAGAGGGCCCGACTTCTACGGTCTGAGTACTGATGCACAGATATAAAGGAAAAAGCACAGGACTGCTTCTATGGCCAAGTCCATAAGCAAAGCACGTCAAACACACTGTCTGAATTTTCAAGAAAGCTCATCACCCAGTAAAAAAATGTTGCTAGCTGCAAGTTTTATGAGTATTATAAGGATTGGGGATAACTGCACAGAGCAACAATTACTACCCTTAAGAGAAACAGGGGAGTAACCTGCACAGAGTGGCAGTTACTACCTTAAGAAACTTGCTGGGTAGACTGGATGGACCATTTGGTCCTTTTCTGCCGTCATTTCTGTTTCCCTTTACATTCTGCTTTATTAAATGCTGGTAAAACAATTTTTTTTAAATTCTGTTGAAAGGCAGGCATTACTTTTAGTAAAAAGGATGGCACTGGTCTAAGGATCACTGCATCTTTAGTAAAGCTCAGAAAATGATCCTGGCAAGATATAGACTGCATTTCCTAAAATGACCTTGCTAAAATGATAGAAACCAGGAATACTGTTTTTTGTTGTTTTGGTTTTTTTTAATTTTTAATTTATGCATTTTCAGAACTTTATAACAACAAATTATAATGGAAATACAGATATATTGTAATATAACATAATACATTGTTTTTTCATATCTTGTATCTTATCTGCTTCTTCAAGAAATATGGGAGAGCTAATAGTAATAAGCGGAAACTAAAAAGAAATAAGGATCAGTCAAATCCCACACATCATTAGCAATCAGAGGCGACAACTGGGTATTTTCAAATTGCTCCTAACCAGTCTCTTTGTTCACTGGGGGATGAGAGTCCAAATCACTTGGAGCTGAGAAACTTCAAAAAAAGGTATATTTATAATTTAAGTAATTAACCTCGCATCTGCAAGGAAATTTCAGCAGGAATCTAGTTCCAATAGCTTCAACATCTGGTCTCAGTCTCAGAAAGTGTTTCCTCCTAACTTGTGTTATCCTTGCCAAATCCGGATAAATCCAGATTTTTTGAACGTAAAAATTTTCCAAACAGTGTCGGAGAAACAAACCCAAGACAGCATCACGGTCCGTTGTGAAAACAAATGTAACAAAAAGTGTAACTCTTGTCTTGATCTCAGTTTCTATTGTTGATTCCAATATCTCAGCCAAATTGAGTGATCTTTCTGATATCACCCCTCCATCTGGAATATCAGGAATATCAGCGCTAGGTCTTACAGGTAAATAATACACCTTAGAAAAAACTGGTAAAGATTGCTGCTTCATCTTCAAAATCTGGGTTAGATATTGTTTAAATGTTTCCTTTGCAGGAGTTAATTTTACTATGGGGAAATTCAATACCCGCAAATTCAAATATTTTATGGAATTTTCAATAACCTCCAGCTTTTTCACATTGAGTAATTCTGACTTAAACTTTTGCTGAAACACCTCAACTTTTTCCAGGCAACCTTCACACTTTTCCACATTTGTTTTATTTGAAAATACTGAGTTCTCCAAGTTTATAAAACGCTGTTGAACATTCAAAGTATTCTGAGACAAGTTTACAATAGCCTTTTCCAATGATTTAATCACTGTCCAGAGTGAGCCAAGGGTGATCTCTGCCAGGCTTTGAGGCAAAATTAAATCCTCCTCCAGTCTGGGTTCTCCTTCTCCCCCCACAGCCTGGTCTCCTTCTCCTCGCAACTTCAGAAATCAAACCAGGCAAATCATCAGGACTCCCAGTCACCACAAGGAAACCTAAAAGTCCCATTAAACTCACGTGTTGCGGCGGAGAAGGAGTACAAGGAGCACTGGGGCTCAATGATATTGCCTCGGCCAGCAGGGCTGACTCCCGCTCCAACTCGGCTTCCGCAGTGGCCCTCTCCTCTGGCATCATCCCAGGCATCGACGGAAAGAAGGATGAAATCTGTGGCTGAGTTGATGTGGGCACTGGAGATGATGTAGATATCTCCCTTACCCTAGCCTTCCTCTTTGTATGCGGAATGATCCAAAATGAGAAATCTAGGAATACTGTGTAACAGGCAATAGAGGTCGGAGAGCAGGAATACTGTTTTTAATGTTAAATTCTTTATTGTAGACTGGCTTAAAGGCTCTAACAGGGCCTTAGACAATGCATGCATTATTTAATTTAAATTCCACTGTGGAAATATGGGACTAATTGGAAGACTGACTTTTAACCTCACAAAGAAAAAGCAAAACATTCCTGTGGGAAACCACTGATAATCTCTTGGTTCTTTCTCTGAAACAAGATATTGCTGCTACCTGCAGTTTTAATGAATTTAGGGCCAATCCTTTAAAGTAGCATCACCAAGTGCACATTTTTGTGCATTCACAAATATAAATGCTTGCACAATTGATTAAAATTATCACAACAGGTTGAAACTTCATGACTTCTAATCATTTTTACCAACCTTCCATTTCTGATAATTTGCCCCACCCCGTCAGTTTTCTTCCAAATATTGAAACAGCTTAGAATACAGTGCATGTTTTTGTGTAAGTCTATCTTATACTACACTATTAACTGTATTATGCTGACATTCAGTGTCAGCTTGTTGTACCTCACAGCTTAGATTCTCTATCTATATAAATCACTTTTTTC
The DNA here is from genome assembly GCF_901001135.1 of Rhinatrema bivittatum. Lineage (NCBI taxonomy): Eukaryota > Metazoa > Chordata > Amphibia > Gymnophiona > Rhinatrematidae > Rhinatrema > Rhinatrema bivittatum. The sequence goes on along the minus strand of NC_042617.1, from coordinate 67,137,244 downwards.
GATTGTCGTATTTTTGAGCCTCTTATCAACTGCTGTGTGCACTTTTTTGTGTACATGGGGCTTGTATTGTACTATTTACTGTATTATACTGACATCCGGTGTCAGTCTGTGATATTTCATGGCTTAGATTATCTGTCTATACAGATTACTTTTTTATGATTGTCATTGTGTTTTGGGGGCACTTATCTTCTGTTTTTTTTCTTTTAACTCTTCTTATTGTTCCATTGCATAAAAGAATTTCTAGGTGTGTCTAATTTAATTTTCTGCTAAGAAACTAAAAGTTGAGAAGTTTGTTCTATTTTCAGAGATTTCAAACAGATTTATTAGAAACATACAAATTTACTACAAAGTTGGCCCACAATTCTTTTTATTTTTATTATTCCACAAGGGAAAAACCCTAGGATTGTCACCGTCATGTGTTTGTGCTGGTACAAATATAAAGGCTGGCAGAATCATTGTACATAATCGAAGAGGGTTAAAATTCTGAGAATTTGTAGATTTTTATCATGATGTATTATTTCTGAAAATTTTAATCCCCTACCCCCTTCAGTGTTTGATCCACAAGTGGAATACCCTAGAACTGCCACTGACAAATGTTCGTGCCAGTACACATTTAAAGGCTTGCAGAATCAGCATGTATGATCACAGCAGGTTGAAATTCTGTGAATTTGTAGATTTTTTTTATATCTTTAATTTCTGAAAATTTTAACCACCTACCCCCTTCAGTGTTTCATCCACAAGTGGAACACCCTAGAACCACTGACTGGCACATTTTTGTACCAGTGAATGTCTCTCTTTTTCCGCTTGTCATAATTTGTGGGTAAAATTATCAGAAATCTAAGGTATTATGTAATCTTATAATTAGTAGTAATGACATGACTTTCCCAGAGCAGTGGGTACAGTACAGAGTAGTGTGTACAGTAGAAAGAATAAAGACAGATTTTTATAATATTTCATATGAAACGTGCATGTTAGGAGAGAAGGGGGAAGATGTGATCAGTCAGAGATGAGAAAGGTCTGTAAAGATTTGAAATGTTTTTTCTATATCTGTCTTCTTGTTTACTGATGCTGTTGAGAGTTTTAGCCTTTGTTGACAAGAGCTGTAAATAGATCATTTATTATCTCTTTGTACTGTTTGAGATGACTGCATCAGTCTTCAGTCTGACTGCTATTCAAGTTATACAATCTTTAGAATTTGCTTAGTTTGTTATTAAAGACTTAGTTATTCCCACTAAGAGAACTTCTTTCTTGTACAATAATTTACAGAAGCACCTGTTCAAGCCTGATTAGATCAAGTTAGCTTATTTTAATGTGTGACTTTATACTGGTTATGTTTTTATTATTAATGTAGCTTCTGTGAACCACATTCACTAAGCGGTATACAAAAAATCTATATAAATAAAAATGTAAATGTTCGTTTGTTCAAAATCTTAAATCTCCGAAAGTTCTTCACCGATTGCTTTGAAATTTTGACACAACGTTGCATTCGAATACGCGTGTGTTTTTATATACCTATATTATATAGATGTCACACCTGTGACAGGTAAAAACATGCTTTTTTGGAAAAACAGCGCCATCTGTTGGACATAAAAGCAACACATGCTATCTACAATATAAATGGGCTCTGACCGACGGACCGCAAATGCGCAGTAGAGAGCAGCTCTACCGCGCATGTGCGCGGTACAGCTGCTCTCTACTGCGCACATGGTCCGCGCATGTGCAGACCATAGCGCATGTGCAGACCATAGCGCTATGGTCCACGCATGTGCAGACCATAGCGCAGAGGTCCATGGTCTGCGCATGTGCGGACCATGGAGCTCTGCGCTACGTGCTGGGTGTCACAGAGGGGAGGAGGAAAGGGCAGACGAGTTGCCGCTCTGAGAAATGGCTCAGCCCGTTCCTCCACCGCTGGGGAAGGGGGGGGGAGTAGGGACTGCCGGACAGTTACACACAGGAGGAGGAAAGGGTAGAAGAGTCGCCGAGCCAGTCCGTCCACCGCCGGGGAAAGTGGGGGGAGGGAGTTGGGACGGCCGGAGCAGAGCAAATGCAGAAACGTGCGCTTTCTCTTTTCTTTCTTTTCCATTTAACCAGACTGAGCCACAGCAACATGTGGCCGGGTACAGCTAGTGTTAAATAAATATATATGTAATGTATATCATACTTTATATTTAGGTCCAACTTGAATTACCTTGTGGATATGTACAATACTGACAGTCATAAATGATGAAAATTCACAGCTTTTCAACTTGCTGTGATCATGTACATAGATTGTTTGGGCCTCTACACTTCTCAACTGCATAAAAATGTGCTTATGGCTGTTCTAGTAAAATTGTATTTAGATGTGAAAAATATCAAATACCTGAAAAAAAACCCAAAACAAACAACCCACTGTTAAAATGTGAAAGAATGTTGGGATTACTACCTGATAATCCCCTTTTCCTTAGTGTAGACAGATGGACTCAGTACAAATGGGATAGTATCCGCGTGCTAGCAGTTGGAGACGGATCTGACGTCAGCACGGGGGCGTATATATCCCCACAGGAAGCGTAGCTATTCAGTAATCTTCCTTGCAAAAGCTGTTATAGTGTACTGACGCACAGTTAAAAAGTGAAATAGGATTCCCCTGACCGATTGATAGTAGCCGGAGACCGCCAGCATTCCCAACCGAAAGGCGTGGACACCTGGTAGAGTGTACGCTCTCATGGAAACAGATGACATGGCTTACCTGGAATCGGTGATACCCATGTACGCAGGCAGCTGGGCGGGATGCTGAGTCCATCTGTCTACACTAAGGAAAAGGGGATTATCAGGTAGTAATCCCAACATTTCCTGGCGTGTAGCCAGATGGACTCAGTACAAATGGGATGTACAAAAGCTTTACTCCCCACCTGGGCGGGAGGCTGCCTGAGGCCCATGTAACACCGCCCTGGCAAATGCTGAGTCCTCCCTGGCCTGGACATCCAGGCGGTAGAATCTGGAAAAGGTATGGAGGGAGGACCATGTCGCCGCTTTACAGATTTCCGCAGGCGATAGCATCCTGGATTCCGCCCAGGATGCCGCTTGAGCTCGGGTAGAATGAGCCTTGACATGTAGAGGCGGGGTTTTTCCAGCCTCTACGTAAGCTGCCCGGATAACTTCCTTGATCCAGCGGGCGATGGTGGGCCGAGAGGCCGCTTCACCTTGTTTCTTCCCGCTGTGCAGGACAAACAGATGGTCCGTCTTTCGTAGGTCTTGTGTAAGTTCCAAATATCTGGGCAGCAATCTGCCAATGTCGAGATGGCGCAATAAACGCCCTTCTTCAGATTTCCTCAGCCCCGCCGTGGTAGGCAAGGTTATGGTCTGATTAAGATGAAACCGTGAAACCACCTTAGGTAGAAAGGAGGGAACCGTACAAAGATGGATAGCCTCTGGAGTGATCCTGAGAAATGGATCCCGGCAGGACAATGCTTGTAGCTCTGAGATGCGGCGGGCTGAACATACAGCCAGCAAGAATACCATCTTCAAAGTGAGGGAACGAAGAGACAGGCCCCGAAGGGGTCGAAAGGTGGATCCCGCAAGGAAATCCAAAACAAGGTTGAGGTTCCACAAAGGCACAGGCCACTTCAGTGGCGGACGAATATGCTTGACCCCCTGCAGGAAGCGAGAAACATCCTGGTGCTTAGCGATGGTCTTGCCAGCCCTCCTGGGACCATAACAAGACAGCGCAGCCACCTGAACTTTGATGGAGCTGAGGGAGAGACCCTTCTGAAGGCCATCCTGCAGGAAATCCAACACAATAGAGATCGTGGTTGCATGTGGATTGGTGCCATGCGAGTCGCACCAGGCTTCAAATACTCTCCAGATCCTGATGTATGTGAGGGATGTGGAAAACTTGCGAGCTCGGAGGAGGGTATCAATCACGGGCTCCGAGTAACCCCTCTTCTTCAATCTAGCCCTCTCAAGGGCCATACCGTAAGAGAGAATTGAGCCGGATCCTCGTGAAGAATGAGAAGAAAAGAGAAAAATTAAAGTAGTCTTGGAAAGCACGCTCAACTAGCGTGCAGGCACTCCAAACTGCTTTGGAGACGGAAATTACTGAATAGCTACGCTTCCTGTGGGGATATATACGCCCCCGTGCTGACGTCAGATCCGTCTCCAACTGCTAGCACGCGGATACTATCCCATTTGTACTGAGTCCATCTGGCTACACGCCAGGAAAAGATACTTTTATTTGTATTGTAATTCATTCTTATATTTTCTTTCAAATATAAAGCCTATCATAAAATCGCATATTTTTCTGCTGGTGACTGATCTAGGATGTTAGCCAAACCTGGGTGGCAGTCACAGACTGTACCACCACAACTTTGAAATAAATAGACAAAAAGCAGAATTATTGTCTGTGCTTAATAAAGAACATCAATTTGTACATAAAAAACAATTTTCTTTCAATTACAGAGCCTCAAACATAGTTGTGCACTTGGCGGTTCTAGGGATGTTATGAACTGCTCCCGTGGAAAGAGTTCCTTTAGGGTTCAATAATAGTTTATGTAAAGCATTTTAAAATAATAACCTGTGGTGAAATAATAAAATGAAAAAGATGGGTTGGTTTTAATGGGTGGGGAATATGTGTGGATGAGTGAATGTAGTGGGATATGGTTTTAGATGTCAATATATCGCTGCTAAACAAGTTTGGCTATTGATGCATATTAGGTTGCACATGTCTTTGTATTAGTGTATGGCTATTATAAATATCAATGGATGTAATTAATAAAATGATAAAAAATGATCTGTATGTATTGTAATAATTGTTATTAACTAGCAATATTGATAACAACAAAATTGTTATAAGAGTACAGTAAATTGTGAATGTTAATGTATAAAAAAAGAACTTATAGGGTTCTCTATATATGTATGTTGTGATGTGATGAGTAGGGGGTTCTAGGGTGTAGCCATTCCTGGCAGTTGTAGTACATTTTTAGATTTTACTGTACATGTACAGTTGATGTATTAACCTTTTTGTTTTTTAAGGATTTTGTTGGTTATTGCATCTAATTTTATATGCACTTTAAAAATATTTACTATCAACAAAACAAAGCCCTACAATGAGTTCCCTTATTTTAAGTCATATGATACTAACAATAAAGAAATCACTGATGTCACAGACCATACCATCAAAATTTTGAAATAATTTGATAAAATGCTGAATTCTTGTCTGTACTTATTACAAAACAATTTTTACACAAATATTTTTCTTTCAATTACATAGGTAAAACATAGGTACAGGAAAATGAGCATGTGGTGGCTCTAGGGTACAGGCATAAGAACATAAGATATGCCATACTAGGTCAGACCAAGGGTCCATCAAGCCCAGTATCCTGTTTCCAACAGTGGCCAATCCAAGTCACAAGTACCTGGCAAGTACCCAAACATTGGATAGATCATCTAATCTTTGTCACATTTAATTTTCTGCAAATGCATCATATTTTCATTTAACTACTAAACAGATCCCAAGAGCCCAGGTCTGATAATTAACATTAATTATTCTAATTTCATGCAATATTTAATTAGCCTCCCATCAGTTAAATTATACACACTGGCAATATAGATGGCAATCAATCCCAAATTCCTCAATAACTGAAATGAGAGTGCTCAAATATACATTAAACAGCAAGAGAGAAAGCACTAAACCCTGAGGTACCCTACATTTCACAGAAGCAAGATAGAAAGCTATGAGAATCATAATTCTTTGGCATCTTCTAAGATTCAATAAGATCTTTGAGGATAAGCATACAGTAGACCTTGAACCCAATTAAAAGCAAATTAGCTTTGAATGTCTTTGCCCTGAATTCCTTGGCCTCTTCTAAGATTCAATAAGATTTTTGAGGATAAACATACAGTAGACCTTTAACCCAATTCAGGACAAAGACATTCAAGGCTAATTTGCCTTGAATAATCTTTCTGTTCAGAAGGGACGCAAGCAATTCTAGTACAAATGTGCCCCATTTGTGGAATACCTTGCTTACTACCTCCCTGTCCAAGCACTATTCATGGAGTTTCAAGACACAACTCAATCTGTCCGCTAGATCATTCTCTTTGCCCGTCAGATAAGTGGCTCTGAGAAGCATTTCTTGAGAACCGACCCAGTTCCACATCTGGACAGTATCCAGACACAGAAAATTCCATTCCTCCCTACTTGTTGATGTTGAACACTGCTATTTGATTGTTCGACTGGACTAGGATATCATTGTTGGCTAACCTATTACTGAAAGACTTTAGAATGTACCATACTGCCCTTAGTTCTATGAAGTTTATCTAATGAAACTTTTCCTGAACAGATGAAAGGCCCTGTTTGCAGAGTCCCTCTACATGGGCTCCATATTCCAAGTTGGATACCTCTATGGTTAGGAAAATTTATACTGGAGGATTTAGAAGGGTATTCCTCTGGCTACAGTGGAATAAATCAGCCACCAGGACAGAAAGTCTTTCAGAGGCTGGGTGATGTGGATGCTGACCCAAAAATCTTGAATGGGTTGATTCCAGTGAGACCTAAGGGTCCACTGGGATCTTCTCATGTGAAGACCTGTCAAAGGAATAACATGAACCATTGATGTCATGAGGCTTAACAACCTCAACATGTCCCATGCTGATGCCAGATTCGTTTTTATTCTCCTCGCTGTGGATATCAATGTGGTAATCTTCTCATGCTGGGGAAAGGCTCTTGCCTGAGTTATGCCTAGCAGCACACTTCAATAAATTCCAATTTAAACGACATGCTCAAGTGGGAAATTGAGTAGTTTAAGAAGAACCCTAGCAGCTCTAGCACCCAGATGGTTTGTTCATTGATTCTGTAGCACTGCCTTGACAAGTACCCTTGAGAAGTCAGTTGTCCAGTGGAAAAACACATGCACACCCCCCTTCCCTCCTCCACAATTTTTGTAGATGTGCTGCCACCATGGCAAGCCATTTTGGGAATACATGTCGTGCTGAAGCCATGCAGAAAGGAAATACTTGATATTGGAGGTAGTGGCTACCTATTATAAATCTGAGATAATTTCTGTGACCTCTATGTGGGTGTAAGCATCCTTTAGATCTAGAGCAACGATATTCATTCCAAGTCCTTGAGAGCCTCCAACAGATTGGATTTTCCACTTATCCCTAATGAATGTGTGTGAGATGTGTTTGCATACACTGCAGGAAAATCTCTCTCATGCATATTCATTAGGGCTATCTTAAAAACCTGAACTGTTTGTGGCCCTCAAGGGCTGTGAGTAAATACCACTAATTTACAGAGCACAGCCAGTCCACTTTCTCAAGAAAGGGAATTGGAATGCCTAGGGAAACAATCTTAAAACTTTCCCCTCATCAGGTACTTGCTCAAAGTCCTTAGGCCTAGGATGGGACATAGTTACCCTGCTTTCTTTGGGATTAGGAAGTATATACAAGTGTAACGTTGCTGTCAAAGCAACACTGGAAGCACCTGGAGTATGTAGTGGATAACAGAGCTCCTGGCTGGGGTTAGTGGGGAAGATGCCATTTAGTTAGCAAGTGGATAAAGAGGGGCTACACAAGGCCAGATAACTTTAGGACTGCTCTGAGGCAACCCTAAAGTTATCCAGCTAAAGTAGCCAGTTATAGCTGAAAACCAACTAAGTTAGCCCGATAACTGTACTCTGCCTTAGAACAACTCTGGAAAACCTTTTTTTTTTAAAATCTAGCTAAATGTAGCCGATATTGACTTATCCAGCTATAATTTAGCCAGATATGTGCCCCAGATATTCAAAATTCAGCAGTTATCCATCTAAATGCCTTTGAAAATCAGTCCCTATATATTTTACATTGAAACAAGCAAAAGCAGCTTTATAATTTATATCACAACCAAAGAGGTTTGTCATTCCAAGTAAAAAAAAAGTTTACTTATATGTTCTATTATATACCATATAGATAAATACATAATACAAATATTTCTACACTATTATATGAATAGCTATTTACATTAAAATATTAATTCCATGGACTTATCCTATTAAAGACAAGGTCATATTTTATGAAAAATTGTTCCTGTAACACACATAAGGGATACCTAGAGTAAATAAAACCTATCATTTCTTTAATGACATAAAAGATACCTCCGCCAAACTTAGAAAACTTTACTTTTCTTCAAATAAATATATTTAAAATTTTTAATATCTTAATAGCAACATTCTTTGCTGTCTCCAAAAAAAAGTAAATGTCTTGGAGAAAACTCTGCAATTTTTAAATAAATATGTACCTGATCCTTCTGAGCTCGCATCATATCAACCTCATTTTCAGCATACTGGGGATCTCTGGCTGGGTCCTTCACCTCTTTCAAGTCACTGATATTCTGAAAGTTATCAACATTCAAAATAAACACAAATCTAAAAACAGATAAAATTCACTGAAAAAATAGATAAAACTTTCAAAAAGATCAGAGCTGGTGAAAATGAACAATCTGGTAACATACACAACTAAAGCAACCATACCCTGCATACCATATTCCATTTTTCTAGTCTATTTTAATTTTGTACCACGTCTTTCCAATCAAAAAGACTGTTCACAGTTGCTTACAATAGATCAGAATTAAACTTACAATTTGATTCAATTCATTATAAAAGCAAATATTAACATATCCTGAGACACATAAAATATAAATCATAATCAAATAAAAAATAGAAACAATACCATATAATCAGGCAAGAACAAAAAAGGTGGTTTACAGTTTACACACAAGCATTAAATCAACACTGTACTTAAATATGCATAAAAACACTAAAACAAATAAGAAAACCAAATACAAAATAAAATGATAACCAAGACAATAACAAAATAAAACTGAACATAAACAAAAATAGAAATAAAATAAAAACTAACAAGCGAGATCAGTGAATCTATCATCATAACCACCACACCAGCCCAAACCTGTACTAAAAATCCCACCAAACCACCATCAGCCCTCAGGGAATAGCCAAGTTTTGATTTGCTTATGAAACTTCAAATAGTTTAGTTCTGACCTTATAGCCAGGGGGAGACTATTCCACATCTTAGAAACCACAGATGAAAATGCGTGATCACAGTGATGTGTAAGACGCATTTTCTGACCAAAAGCAGCTGGCAAAAGGGAATCCTAGGATGATCTAAGGATACATCCAGAAGAATACCTAGTCAATTTCTCCCAAAAGTACTTAGGACTGTTGCCACTCATTGTTCGAAAGGCTATTGTAACTAATTTAAATTTAGCTGCTTCAGCTAGGGACAACAACCCATAAAGCAAAGTTGTTTACCTATAACAGTATTTTCTGTAGATAGCTGGACAATTCAGCCAGTCAAATAGGTAAGATCACTGGACGGTGCTGACATGGAACATGCTCTCTCAGAGCACAGAAAGACCTAAAAGTCTGAGTATGTATGGGTATTCTAGTGCAACTGCTGCCATGCCAGTCTCCTCAGTCATTTCACAAGCAAAGTTTCAACTCTGTAGGGAGGAGGGTGGGCTTGTATGGCTGAATTGTCCTGCTGGTTACAGAGAACATATATGTTACAGGTAAGCAATTTTGTTTTCTCTGTAGACAAACAGGACTGAATTCAGCCACATAAGTGGAGCCTCCCAAGCTAAGGGCTGCAATATAACAGTATTTCTTCTTTGACAAGTAATGGAAGTATTGCATAACAACCTGGTATTAAGAGGATGGAGGGAGAGTTGAAGCATCTAGTTAAATAAGCCAAAGAAACTATCCCTGCAGGATTCCTCCTTTAGAGGCAATGTTTAACAAGGGTGTGGATAGAGGATCATGTTGCAGCTTTGCTGATTTCCTAAACTGAAGCTCAGTGAAGGTGCACTAGAGAAGATGAAGTTGCCTCTCCTTGATGAACTTTTACCTTGCTATTTAGTTGCTGTCCAGATTTAGCATAGCAACATGAATTGCAGTCTGATATCCAGACAGAGAGGGTTTGTTCTTAATTGGTAATCCTTGGATGTTAGGGCTGTAAGAGACAACAGTTGAGGAGTTTCCCTGTAACGTTTAGACCTTTCCAAGTAGAATAGTAAAAAATGGTAAAACACTCTTGCAGTGAAAGGTATGAAGCACTTGTTCACCATTATTAGAATGAGGTTTCTGAAATGACACTGGTAAAACTATGGACTGATTCATATAAAACTGAGAAACCACTTCAGCTAAAAAGTTTGGATGGATTCTTAGCCCTACTCTAGTCTTGAAAAACTGTGTATAAAGTGTATATAAAAACTAAGGCTTGGAGCTCTATCACTCTACGTGCTGAGGTCACTTCTATCAAAAACAGCACTTTCCATGGAAGAAATTTGAGATCCTTGGTTGTAAGGGTTCAAAACGAAAAATTGTTAGTTGAGAGAGTAGTAAATTTAGATCCCACTGAGTAGATGGGTCTTGAAATGGTTAAAATGGTCTGATCCTTTATAATAAAGAGTATCAGGGTAAAATGTATTGCTGACTAACTTTTGCAAACTATGGGGCCTGAAATGTAGCGGGAGCAATAAGCTACAGAAATGAATCTATCACTTCTGACGTGTGAAAAAAGGAAGACTATGAAATGAATCTCTCGCAAGAAACTTTTAAGGTTAAAGTAACTTTCCCAGAAAGGTTTTAGGAATGTGCATGTCTTCATCCTTTCCACTTTGATTAATTGCTTATTTTGATAAGAAAGTGTATTTAAAACCAGCATATGTCATGTCAAGTTGAAGTTGGTACTTTACTGGCTTTCCATGCATGTAACAATAAAGAGGTAGCTAAAAAAAGAACTGCTCGTCTCCTTGTGTGCTTTTGTGCTCTTGTTTTCTTTTTCATAATAGATGATGCACTGGCTCGGGAATTGAAGGCGTGAACACGTCAGGTGGCCTAAACTAGTACTGCTCCATTGGCTGTGTGCTCCTTCTCACGATCCGGACGAAACACATGTCCCTCTTGAGGTATTTTGTTTCTTTTTTATTTCTCTGTCTTTTTCCTTGCCAGAATTAGGTTTTGTGCTGTACAGTTTGTGTTATGCTGGCTTGACCCTCAAAGGGAAATGTTACTTACTATTTTTGTGCTAGAATAAGGAGACTGGTATGTTCATTCTGAAGTAAGCACTGTTTAGATTAAGATCCAGTACATCCTTGTAATTAGGCTGGGGGAATTACAGGGAGGTAAAGTCCCTGGGTATACAGCCTGAAAATTAGGCTGGGATAATTACAGAGAGGTTAAAGTCCCTGGGGTATACAGCCTAGAAATTAGACTGGGATAATTAAGTAAAGTCCCTGAAAATTAGGCTGGGATAATTACAGAGAGGTAAAGTCCCTGGGTATACAGCCTAGAAATTAGGTAAATCCGCTCGGGTGAAACCCGAGCAAGAGATCTGAGACTACAGAAGCTTTCGGTTGTACATGAGTAGTGCCAAAAGGCACAGCATATTTCCTTAAATACCACACTCTGTCAGGAAGCGGAGGGCTAAAGAGAAAGAGGCCCTGCCGGGACCACATACTTCAGTTCTGGGCCCGATGGATGCACACTTACACCGGGGTACGTTAAAACCAGGTGAAGTCTCGCTGAGTGAGGGAAGGGAGAAAGAATTACCTGACCCCTCTCTGGAGTTATGTACCACCTTATCCCCAGTAGAGTGGAGTCCCCAGGTAACCCTGCAGAGACGAGGCCTCAAATCCAAACACCGGAGTTTCTGGAATTGGGGATTGCCCGAATTTCAGGCGTTCAAGGAGGAGGAGAAACATCACAGGACATTGTTAGTCTCCCTGTTTTCATCAGGTACTGGGGGTGAAATCAGCAGCACTGCACCAGAGAAGGAAACTGGTGAGAAAGATGTGTTCCCTCAGCTTTTGAAAGCAGAGCTGATAAAACCAACTACTATTTCACTAGACTCCGTTTGGGATGCTATTCAAGCATTTATAATCAGATAACACCAGTGTACACATATATGGGAAAAATGGACACATGAATTGAGAATATGGAAAAGGAAATTGTTGTTGATAAAGAGGGTATTACTAAAATTAAATCAGATTTGGGGAACACTTTAGCCTTTCAGAATGCTTTAATGAAGGATAATCATATATTAACTACCAAATTAGAAAATATGGAAAATATTTTGAGGGAGAAATCTCCGGTTTATCAACTTTCCTAAGAGTCAGTTCATATCACCGAAGGAGATGTGGAAGAAATATATGGTAGAAATCCTAAAGATCCCAGATCAGGCTTTACCAGTAACTTCAAGAATTTACTATATTCCATCTAGTAAGAATAAAAAAGCTCATAAATGGTAAAGAGAGCAATACCACTCCTGTAAATTTAACTGAAATATTGGAAACATCCCAGAAAGATCAGATTATTGCTGCTACTTTAGTGGTACTTTAGTGGTTTCATTCTTGCTTGAAGCAGATAAAAAATGGACACTAAAAATGTTTTGCCGACATAGATTAGAGAGTTTCCTGGATCTTAAGGTAAATATTTTTCCAGACCTTTCAAAGGCCACTCAAAAAAGAAGAAAACAGTTTTTTTTATTAAGACCCAGAGTTATGGAAATTGGAGCCATGTTTTTGCTTAAATTTTCCTGTAAGTGCCTTATAAAATACCAAGGATTGTCATATGTCTTTTTCCAACTTAATCAATTTTACAGCTTTTCAAGTGGGTAAAAATATCTTACCAGGAAGTTCCTCCCCTATTGAGTGAGTGCTAAGTATGATATTTAGTCTGCCAATGAGAACTAACGTACCAAATATTAACATGTAAGCTTCTTTTTTTCATTAAAAAGTAAAATTGTAAGTCACAATTTATTTTCCTCAGGTTCAAATCTTGTGATCTCCTATTGTGGACTTTGATTTGAGTTACGAATAGTTTTGGATATTTGAATATATGATGTTAGTACAAATTAATATGATGTATCTCCATTTTCAAACAAGAATATGTTTCTTGATTATATTTGTTAAACTTGCGGGGGTGAAAAATAAGGATTCCTGCCTGGGAGATCCTGTGTGTGTCTATGTTACGAAAGAGAGTGCATGTTGCTGAGTATGGGGAACTTACCCAGTATGAAAATCCTGGAGCCCCCTGTAAAAATACCTGGAAAAACAATAAACCAGAAACAGTAAGGTATAAGTTTGACTAGCGTCATGCCACTAAGGGGACACCAACAGCAGAATGTACCTTCGATTTAAGAAGAATGTTTTTTAATGTTAGAAAAAAAAAGTTTATGTACAGTCTCCGCCTTGGTTGAACGGTTTGCAGAGGCAGATAAAAGGAAATTGCAGTTTGTAAAGACATCCCTTCATGGGGAATAGAAAAGAAAATGCAATAGTGCAAGGAGCTAGTTCAACAAGTTAAGGAATTAAAGCATGGGCACTGAGCCCAATGTAAAAATACAAGTAGGAGCCACTTGTTCCACTTTACTAGTCAAAGCTAGCACTTTACTAGCCCAAGCTGTCCCCCAATAGCCCCACTCCAAAACTGTAGTCGGAGTAGGAGATACCCCCAAGTTTTGTCATGCACTGAACCCCTGGTATCCCAGCACTCCCAGCACTGAACCCCTGGTATCCCAGCACTCCCAGCACTGAACCCCTGGTATCCCAGCACTCTTTTCTGGTATCCTCCACAGGCCCGGTTAATTTATTGGGGCGGGATTTACTTTGTAAATTGGGATGCACTTTTTACTGCACCTCCCAAGGCATGCTTGTAGAAGTATCCAAAATGTCTTCTTGTGCTATAGGAGTTAGAAGCTGGAAATGAGGAAGTAGTAAGAAATTTTAACCCTCACAAGGCAGAACACTGAATGACAGGAAATATTAAACAAAATACCAAAGTCACTATGGTCTTCAGGAAATAATGATATAGGTACACTGCAGGTAGACCCAGTAGAGATTCCCCTTTTCTCAAATCCCCTACCCTGTCACCACCAGTCTTTATCAATCTTATGCTGCTCCCACTAGCCTCTTTCTTAATCCCCTAAGTCTCTCACAAATCCTTCCACTTTGTCTCCCCAAGTCTTTCATTCCTTTCATCCTGTTCCCACCAGACTCTCTCTCAATCCTCCCACCTTATTCCCACCACTCTCTCTCTCTCTCTCTCAGTCCTCACACACTGTCCATCATCTTCCTTCTTCTCTCCCCTTCTGCTCTTCCCAATATCTGTCTCTCTCTCTTTCTTGTCCCCATCATTCTCCCTCAGTCAGCCCCAGCATAACATTCCCCAATCCTCACAAGAATAATGAGCAGCTCAGTGGCTCCTCCCAATCCCTTGTGCTACTATGGACTCCCAACTCACCCTCTGTCTATCACAAGTATCTCCCTGCCCTGCACCCATCCCCTCTTACTCTCTCTCTTCCTCTGACACCTCCCCTCCAGTGCCCACTTTGGCTGTCTTGCATATACCCCTCAACATTACCCCTTCTGATTCTTACATACCCACCACCTCACCCCCAAAATTCACTTCTTTTCAAGTCACTCTCCCCAAAAGTATTCATCTCTTCTTTTGTACGTGTCTCTTTCTCATATACTTTCCCCTCTAATCATTCCTGGCTCTCTTACCCCTCCACACCTCCAACTTCCATTCTCCCCCTTGTCCCATCACCGCTTCTGGATCTGTTACCCCCCCTCTCTTTTCACCTCCTCTAGCTCTCACTCTCCCTTCCACCTTCACTACTTACGATTGTCACCCATCCTCACTCTACCACCCCTTTCACCCGCTCTCTCATACATACACTCATCACCACCTGTGCACCACCCTGACTCCATTTCTGTTTTTTTCACCCTCCCCCAATCACCACTGATGACTTTCTTGCTCACATACCCTCTCCCTGGCTTTCTCATAGCCTTTCTCCTTTCTTTCAAACCCCTTCTACCCCATCCCTGGCTCTCTCATGCCACCTTCATTCCTACTACAAGGCTTTTATACAACACCCTATTCTGGTCCTCCCTCTATCTCTCAATTTCCTCCAACCAAGCCCTGGTCCCCTCATACCTTCTGCAGAGCATGTGGCAGGATGGACCTTGGGGAAGAGCAACATACCAGGTAGTCCAATTTCATTGCTGACTTCAGGATTATGGGGACGTATTGTGATAAAAGATTTGGAAATATCTGAAGAGATACTGGTTGCACAATTGCTAGGCAATAAAGCCATGGAACCTAAATTTGGCACATCAAAAGGGGGCTACTAGAATCATCTCCCCTTTGTCCTTTCTTAATTTAGAGATAGTTTTGGATATGAGTGGTATTTGTGGAAATCCATACACAAGCCCTTGATCCCATAGAATGCAAAAAGCATCCATTGCGAGAAGTCAGGTGCTGATCTCTTCGAGGAACAGAAAGGAAACTTGCATGAAGTTTCAAAGAGGTACATTTGTGGAGTTCTTCAGAGTCAAAGAAACTGCACTGTGTTGGGGTCATTTAGTTTGGTCCACCTTAAGACAGCCCATAAGGCAATCCTGGTTACAGGGTGTTCCCTCTGGGGAAATGGATAAGAAGGCAGGCCACAGAGAGGGTAGCGGGCCCCACACGTGAGGAGAAGGAAACAGGAGCTTTGCTAAAGCTACTTATCTGAAGACTACTGCATTTTTGTTGCCAGCATTGCTGAGGTTAGCAGGCTCTTGATTTTTTTAAATTTACCCCTAAATAATAAAAGTGTCTAGAACAGCTGGAGTCCAGTCTATTCTGTCCTCTGGCAAGACAAAGACCACATACATATGACCACATACATATGTTGGTAGCAGTGGGATGTTCATGGTCTAAGCGGATGCACAGACAGGAATCCACGCCTGTAGCAGAGAAGAGGAATTTTGTTATTCTGGCTGCAATTACAATAATTAAGTACAGCAGGCCAAAGAGCTAGCCCCACCTGGACAGAAAGGGACTTAAAGTCAGTTAGAGCCGAACAGGCTAGGGTTTTTCTGTTTACTTCCTGAGACAAGGGGGAGTTGTGTTTTGTGTATTCCTTAATAAGAAAAGGAATTGCAGCAAGAGAAGCATCTGTACTGCCAAAGCTTATTAACTGACATGAAGCGATTAGTACAGACCCTCACGAAAGGGCAGTAGCAACTTCAGAGAATGGTTCAAGCTCTATATGAATGCTTTAATCGGCAGCAGGGGAAGCTGGCACAGGTAGCCCATGCAATGCAAACTATCACAACACAGGCAACTACATTGCCTCCAGTCTTGTTTAAAATAAACACAGAAGACCCAGATGTTTTCTTAAGAAATTTCAAGAGAACTGCCCGCATAGATGGCTGGCCGGAAGCCATCTGGACCATATACCTAGTGAATCTGCTTACAGGCAAAAGTCAAGTGGCTTTACAGGCTGACAACCTAGATGGGTGAGCCAGCTATTCCTAAGTCAAAACTATTATCCTGAAAGGGCAGATTGCACTGCAAGA
This sequence comes from Rhinatrema bivittatum, assembly GCF_901001135.1. NCBI lineage: Eukaryota > Metazoa > Chordata > Amphibia > Gymnophiona > Rhinatrematidae > Rhinatrema > Rhinatrema bivittatum. The sequence continues at coordinate 67,120,869 of NC_042617.1, read as the reverse complement.
CGTACCGACAACAGTTCCAACGTGGCATCCTTTAGCTGGGGAAAGTCTATGAAGTCTTTTTCATTGGCTAAAAGATGCTAGATTGAAGTGAATATAGCCAGAGGTGAAAATAGGCATTGAAGTAGCCAACTAGGTCCTCCTGTATGGGCTGGACCTGCCTATGTGGAAGAGGGTGTGTTGGCACCCAGAGTTCACCCTGGAAACTGCACAGGAAGTGGCTAATGCATTCCATCAGGCTCAGTTGTCACCAGAACTAATACCTGCACAGGGTCACCTGTGTGGCATTGAAAGTGCAAGACCCCAGCAACAGTCCTTCAAGGAGAATAGCTCTGTTTCTGTGCTACAGTCACAGACCCCAGGCCCGCCAACTTGTTTTAACTGTGGAAAGAAAGGTCATTTGGCCAAAGACTGTCTCTTCAAAGGGAACAAATCAATGGACATCAACCTGGTGACATAGCCAGAACTAGATTTTAAAGTTCACACTGGTAAGGTACAACCTCCAGAGGGATGATCACCAACAGGCGTGCTCCCACTGTGGAGAGAAAGCGCATGTTGTCAAAGACTGTCCATGGCTTGAAGATAAAGAGTGGGAGCGCAATCTAGAAAAGCTATATAGCTGTAACTCTGTTGATATTCCTTATTTGGGTCTTAGGAACTTGGTGATCCCAGTTGAACTAGATGAGATACATGTAGCCAGATAATTTTAAGCAAGTACATGCAATGAGATGTTTATTGAATATAAGGGACAAGTTATTTCGATAACTTTACCCAGATAATTTGTGCAGTCACTGGCTTACAGAATATGGATGTGGGTAAGTTCACTTTTAAAGTAACCCTGGCAAAACTCTCTGCACAAGGTAAACCTGTTAATTTGTATGGGGAACTTTTTCTGAGAAAATACATGCATACTTTTTATTTTGACTTGCCTTTCCACTCACCCCCTCTCCACTATGTGTGTAAAATTATGCACATACAGAATGTATGTGTTTAATTTTATGCACATATTAAGCAGGTCATTTTCAAATGGGCAAAGGAGAAGTTACTGCTTACCTGATAATTTCATTTTCCTTAGTCTAGACAGATGGACTCAGGAGCAGTGAGTTATGAACCCCTTCCAGCAGATGGAGCAAACTCATGTCACAGTATATATACTCCTGCAGTGACATCAGCCTGTCAGTATTCTCTTCAAAAGCAACTGTGGACAGACTAGCAAAAAACTTGATTAAAAAAAGTCAACCATTACTGTACTCAACCAACAAGAAATACTGAACTCAAGCAATGAATGTATGTACCCCAATCTAGCAACTGGATGAACACTTGCCAGTAATCCACTGGAACACGTAGCCCCACAGGAAGACCATTAACACAATCATTCAACAGCCAAGGGCGGGAAGCTGAATCCATCTGTCTACACTATGGAAAATGAAATTATCAGTTAAGCAGTAATTTCTCCTTTCCTAGCGTGTAGACAGACTAAGGACCAGTGGAATGTACCAAAACTACTCCCGAACAGGGTGGGAGGCTGCCTGCGGTCTAGTCAAAACCACACATGCAAACTACACATCCAGACAATAAAACCTGGAAAAAGTGCATAAGGAGGACCACATCGCAGCTCAGCAAATGTTGACTGGAGACAACAATCTAACCTCTGCCCATGACACTGCCTGAGCCCTACTGGAATGAGCCTTAAACTGAGTAGGCAATGGCTTTTTAGCATCCACGTATGCTGCCGTGTCTACCTCCTTAATCCAGCGAGTTATTGTAGCTTGCAAAGTTGGTTCGCCCTGCTTTCTTCCACCATGAAGGACAAACAGGTGATCCGTCTTTCAGAAAGGTTTAGAAACCTCCAGATACCGCACAACATGTTTCTTGACATCCAAGGGACACAAGAGGACTCTTTCGCATCTCTTTCCCTATCCAGAGACGGCAGGGACATGGACGGATTCAAGTGAAAATCTGAGACCACTTTAGGCAAAACAGAGGAAACAGTATGCAGTTGTATCACCCCTAGAGTCACCCGAAGTAACGACTCTCAGAAAGACAAGGCCTGCAGCTCGAAAATTCAACGTACAGAACATATCACCACCAGAAACACTGTTTTCAAGGTCAATAAAAGCAAGAAAAGGCTACGCAGAGGTCAAAAAGCAGGGCTCTCCAAGAAATCCAACACCAGATTAAGACTCCTCAATGGAACCGGTAACCTTAAGTGAGGCAGAGATGTTTCACTCCCTTTAAAAAATGGGCCACATCAGGATGAAATGATAAGGATTCACCACTCACCTGGCCCCTGAAACAGGCAAGAGCCGCAACCTGTACCTTCAAGGAATTAAGGGCCAAGCCTTTATTTAAGCCATCCTGCAAAAATTCCAAAATGAGCAGGATCTTAACAGAATGAGGAAGAATACCTTAATCCTCACACCAAGCCTCAAACACTCGCCAAACCCGAACATAGCCTAAGGAAGTGGAGAACATTTGAGGTCATAGCAAGGTGGCAATCACCGCAAAAGAATATCCTCGCTTCAATAAGCAAGCCCTCTCAAGGGCCAAGTCGTAAGACAAAATTGAGTCGGATCTTCATGAAGGCCAGGCCCCTGCTGCAACAGATTCTTGTGTGACGGAAGACAAAGGGGTGTTTCCACCAGGAGTCTTCACAGACCTGGGCCAATCCAGTGCCACCAGGAGCACCATCCCCCTTGGCCTTCGATCCTGCAAACTATTCTGCCCAAAATGGGCCACAAGGGAAAGGCATACAGCAGCCTGTCTTCCGGCCAGATCTGCATGAAAGCATCGATAACCCAGGGACTTCGGATCTCTCCTGCGGTTGAAGAATCGAGGAATCTTTGCATTGCGAGAAGTTGCCAGCAGGTCTAGGAACGGAAGGCCCCAGTGACCCTCTATCAGCTGGAACGCCTCATCTGACAATACTCATTCTCCTGGGTAGAGACTCTCCCAACTGAGAAAGTCTGCTCTTAAGTTGTCATTTCCTGCAATGTGAAAGGCGGAGATCACCTGGAGATCCCCTTCCGGTCATTCTTTAGGTTGGTCTATTTCCTGTGACACTTGCTGGCTCTTGGTTCCTCCCTGCCAATCAATGTAAGCCAGTGTTGTTGCGTTGTCCGACATTACTTGGACTGTTTGATCCTTAAAGCCTTTTGCTGAACTGCAAGCATGCCAACTGGCCCACCAGGGCTTCTAGGCGATTGATGCTCCAGAGGGACTTTTCTGCATTCCAGCGTCCTTGCGCCATTAGAGCGTGACAGTGAGTTCCCAAACTCTGGAGACTTGCATCTGTCATGAGTATCAAGCAGTCCGGTGAGGTTAGGGAAGCATCCTTTCTCAGATGATCCTCCTGCAAACACCACTGGAGATGAGAGCAGATATCCATTGGCAACTGGAGCCGAACCAAATAGTTCTGAGACTGTGGGTTCCAACGAGACAGCAAGGAATGCTGAAGAGAAGCATATACACCCTTGCCCACAGCACCACTTCCAGGGTTGCCATCAAACCGAGCACCTGCAAATAGCAGCACACTGTCAGGTGTATAGTATTCACCAAAAGACGCACCTGCAACAACTTCTGAATCTGAACTTCTGGCAGGAAAACTTTGGCCTGCCTCGTGTCGAACCAAACACCCAGATACTCCAATCACTGAGATGGCTGAAGACTGCCTCTTTGCCAGGTTCACCACCCTGCAACAAGAAGACCATCTTGCGAGTCACAGGGCGGCTCTCTTCCAGAGACTTGGCTTGAATCAGCCAGTAGTCCAAATACGGGTGTACTAGGATTCCATCTTTTCTCAACTGTGCTGCTACTACCACCATAACCTTGGAAAAAGTTCTGGGAGCGGTGGCTAGACCAAAAGGCAACACCTGAAACTGATATTGGCACAAGGTTTCCATGTGAAAATGAGTCACCCGCCAATGACAGTTGACTCCCTTGAGATCCAGGATGGGACAAAAGGAGCCCTCCTTCTTGGACACAACAAAATAAATGGAATATCGCCCCATGCTTTCTTGAGATGTAGGCACTGGAACCACAGCCCTCAGACTGAGAAGCTTCGACAGCATAGATCCCACTGCCTGCTTCTTCTATGGGGAGTGACAAGGAGACACCATGAACACGTCCTAAGGAATACTGCAAAATTCTAGCGTTTATCCTTCTCATATCATCTCCAGGACCCACTGATCTGATGTGATCAATACCCAGCTCTGATAAAAGAAAGAGAGGCATCCCCCTATTTCTTGTTCCCGAGGGTGGGTCGGCAAACCTTCATTGTGAGGCACGGGAGGATCCGCTACCCATGCCCGCTCCCCACTTAGGCTGTCTGGGACAAAAGGGCTGTAGGGACAAAACCGATGACCCCTCATATCAAAGGGGCGCTGCAACTGCTTCTTATCCTCCGGCAACCAAGGAACCGGAGATTCACCCCACTTACTGGCCAATTTCTCCAATTCGCTCCTAAACAAGAGGGAGCCTTTAAAAGGCAATTTCATAAGATTAGCTTTGGAGGTTGCGTCAGCCAACCAATTTTGCTACCAGAATTGACGCCTTGCTGCTATTACCGAAGCCAGTCCTCTAGCCGAGGCATGGACCAAATCGCAGTCTACATCTGCTAAAAAGGTGGCGGCAGACAAAAGCGAGCCACAAGAGCGCAACAGAAAGCTATCTGTAATGTCATCACCGCTGCTTCAAAGACTTGCTTAATAATGGCCTCAATCCTCCTATCATGTACATTCTTCAAGGCCACTCTTCCCTCCCTCCATGGGGATAGTCATCCACTTAGAGATGGCACAAACAAGTGCATTCTCTTTCAGAAAATGCAGATGCTCTCTTACCACTGGATCCAGGGATTACAGGCCTTCCAATGTCCAATCCCCTTTGAAATTTGCCTCTGGAGTGTCCCATTCAAGATCAATCAATTTTTGAATGGCTTCCATAACAGGGAAAAAACAAGAGGCTTTGCACAAGGAAACCAAAATGGGATTTTTCTTTGGCTCAGACATGGAAGCTGCCCCAGGCACTACCAGTATCTTCAAGGTATGGGAAATCAGGGCCAGCAGTTCATCTCTGTAAAAGAACTGCAACATAGTCCCATACACAGTTCCAGTCCTAGAAGAAGTTCCCCATCTTCCAGAGAGTCAGGATCTGCCTCACCGTCAGTGCCATCTGGGTTCCTGTCGGGATTACCCATAGCTAACCGAGGTGTGCTTCAGCACGTAAACAAGTACCGGAAGAGGGAGGGGCCACCACCTGAGGATCTGACCTAACAGGATTGGGCGGGGCTGAGGAATGCGCCTGAAGAAAGGATTGCAATCCTTGAAAAAATTCTGCCCAAGAAAATGCAGAAGGATCCATTTCAAAACCAGAAGGAACCAGTGTGGGGCCTACTCAGCTACTAACCTTGGTGGAGGAACCAGTCAAGGGAGTTCCAAGGTCAGGCATTCTTTAACCAGGACATCATCAGGCTGGGAAAAAACAGGCTTAGCAAAATCAGAAGAAGATAATTCTCCCTGAGCCTCTAAGCAGCATTGGAACAGGTTAGAGGGCACTCCAGGCTGAGATGCCTGAATAAGACAGTCAAAATAGAAAGGCACTTAGATTTCTTGGTGACCAGCGCCATTAGTCCGTTAGTACACTTAACCAGCTGAAAAAAATGTAAGCATACAAAATTTATGCACACAAAATGTTAGGCGCCCCAAGTATATGCGCCATATAACTATGCGCACTAACACAGTGCCAAACCTGGGCGCAGACCAATAGGTTTTAGAATGTGCACACAGGTAGTGCGCCCAAAAGAAACTGGGCGCACAATATGGGCACGCAGCCAGACCCACTGCACACATCGACGGTCCTGTAGAGGCAGCAGAACGCACAGAAAAGTGCACAAAAATTCCACCGTGGCCTACCATGCAGCGCATAGGAAATAGCCTAACACGGGGCCTAGCCCACCTGGGCTGCTCAACCCACCAAGCTCCCAGTTCCCTTAACCCCTCCAGGAGTGGGAATAAATGTTGGAATGATGCGCTGAGCATGAAGACTAGAGGAAATCCTAACAACCCTTCTACTCTGTCTTTGTTTCTCTCTTTTTTTTGACACTTACCTGAGCTCAGCCTTTACCAGCTGAGTACAGAGATGGTCTCCGGCTGTGGGGTAGAGGGCATCTGCCATCACCGCCGCACTCGGCTTCTTGCATCCGCTGCCTTTAAGCTGTACAATCAGCTAAGTCCTCACCGGCAAAAAACCAGTTACCAGACCAAGGCACACATCTGAGGGACAACGGAAATCACCTTAGGAATTCTCAACTAGGGGAGTGACCATCTGGTATCACCAAAGGAGAGCGGGGCTTTCTTTCTTTTCTTAATAAAATTCTCCTTCTAAAATATGAAGCAATCCCCAGCATGGAGATGCACGTCCACCATCTGCTGGAGTTGGAGAATACTGGCAGGCTGTCGTCACTGTAGGAGAATATATACTGTGACAACAGTTTGCTCTGCCTCCGTCTACTGGCAGAGGTGCATAATCCACTGGTCCTGTGTCCATCTCTCTACACACTAGGAAAGTACTGTTTTTACTGTAGTCCATTTGAAAATTACCCTCTGAAAGGAAAATTAGTTCTTACCTGTTAATTTTCGTTCCTGTAGTACCACGGATCAGTCCAGACCGTGGGTTGAGCCTCCTTTCCAGCAGGTGGAGACAGACTAAAACTGAAAGGGTGTCCTACATGAGGACAGAGCCTATCCTGTAACCCTTCAGTATAACCATTGTCAAAGCAGAAAATAACAAAACCAGAATAGGATTAAGCAAGTAACCATAACGCTCAAATGAGCAACTGTAGAATAATGTAAGAAACAAGGTATGACTATACGCTCTTGCATATACTTGGTATTTGAACAACCAAGGCTTCCGGTGTAATTGCTCAGTATTCTTGCAAAGAATGAAGTATCAAAAAACTGCGAATCTGCAGAGAAAAAGCTTCGAGAAGACAGAATAGAAGACAGACAGGGAAGGGCGTCTGGACTGATCTGTGGTACTACAGGAATGAAAATTAACAGGTAAGAACTAATTTTCCTTTCCCTGTACGTACCCGGATCAGTCCAGACCGTGGCATGTACCAAAGCTTCCCTATCCCGGGTGGGACCGAGACAGTCCCGCTCGAAGCACTTGCCGCCCAAAGGAACCAAAAACCGGCGCTTGTACATCCAGATGGTAGTGTCGAGCAAAAGTATGCAGGGACATCCAGTGGCAGCTCTGCAAATCTCTTGCGGAGAGACCGATTGGCTCTCCGCCCAGGAAGTAGCCTAAGAACGTAGCGAGTGAGCCTTTAAGCCCTCCAGAATTGTCCGACCTTAGCAGAGATAAGCCAAGGAAATGGCTTCCTTCAACCATCATGCAATAGTGGTCTTAGAAGCCGTCTTGCCCCAATTGGGACCATTCCAGAGGACAAAAAGATGGTCCGAGACCCGAAAGTCATTGGTGACCTGAAGATACCCGAGTAGAACGCGTTTGACATCCAGTTTACGAAGGTCGCCTCCAGCGGTACCCGCAATTTCGTCCGGAGAAAACGCTGGAAGCTCTACCGATTGGTTGACATGGAAGGCGAACACCACCTCCGGAAGAAAAGAGGGCACCATTTTGAGAGAGACACCGGAGTCGGAGATTCGCAAAAAGGGCTCCCGACAGGACAACGCTTGAATCTCAGAGACCCGCCGAGCGGAGGCGATCAAAACAAGGAAAATTGTCTTGAGCGTAAGGTCCTTTACCGTAGCCCGACGGAGAGGTTCGAATGGAGCAGAACAGAGGGCCCGGAGGACCAGATTGAGACTCCACGAAGGACAAGTATTGCGAGCGGGCGGATGCAGGTGTTTGACTCCCCTCAAGAACCGAACTACATCCAGGTGAGCCGCTAAAGGATGATCCTCGACCTGTCCGAGAAGAGAGCCGAGAGTGGAAACTTGTATGCGGAGAGAACTGAAGGAGAGGCCCTTTGAGAGACCCTTCTGTAGAAAAGAAAGAACTAACGAGACCGCGGCGGAGCGAGCCAAGACACCTGACTCCTCACAAACAGTCTCGAAGACTTTCCAAATGCGCACGTAGGCTAGAGAAGTCGACTGCTTTCCGGCTCGAAGCAAGGTGGAGATGACCACTTCCTTGTAGCCCTTACGTCTCAGATGCCACTGTTCAAAAGCCAGGCCGATCGCTTTTGTCTATACGGGCCCCTGCCGCAGTAGACGAGGAAGATGGCCCAGCTGCAGAGATCCGTCCGTCGCCAGGTTGACAAGATCTGCGAACCATGGCCTGTGAGGCCACTCGGGTGCTACCAGGACCACTGGTCCCCTGTGGAGTTCTATTCTCCTGAGAATCTTTCCCACTAGGGGCCACGGAGGAAACACGTACAGAAGGACGCCTGTGGGCCAGGGAAGAGCCAGAGCATCCACTCCCTCCGAGCTGTGTTCCCTCCAGCGGCTGAAGAACCAATTGGCCTTGTCATTGCGCATGGTCGCCATTAAGTCCAGGTGGGGGGGGCCCACCTGCCGACAATCAGATCCATGGCTGCATCAGAGAGTTCCCACTCTCCTGGATCAAGCGATTGGTGACTGAGAAAATCGGCTTGAACATTCTCCTTGCCCACAATGTGGGAGGCCGCCAAGCAATGCAGGTGTCGTTCTGCCCAGGCGAAGAGACGGTTGGCTTCCAGGTCTACCAGGTGACTGCGGAGGCCCCCCTGACGATTGATGTAAGTCACGGTGGAGGAGTTGTCGGACAGTACTCGCACCGCTTTGCCACGTATCAGGGGCAGAAACTACTGCAGAGCCAGACGCACCACCCGGGCCTGCAACCGATTGATGTGCTAGCGAGTCTGAATGGGCGACCAGACACCTTGAGTGGACCAGGACAGGAAGACCGCACCCCAGCCCAAGAAACTGGCATCCATGGTTATTATCGTTCACTGTGGAGGCTGAAGGGGCATGCCCCGGAGAAGATGGGGGAGCGAAAGCCACCATTGCAAGTCGGCTACGGTAGAGGCTGAGAGCAGGAGGACTATGTGGAACAGTTCCGACACCGGCTGCCAAAGGGATAGCAAAGCTATCTGTAACGGTCCTATTCTGTATAAGCTCCATTGGCTCCCGATTAAATTCCGAGTAAAATATAAGGTTCTTTCTATAATTCATTCATTAATTTATGATCAAGATTCTACATGGCTTTGTACATCTTTACGATTGTACAAACCAATGAGACATCTCAGATCATTATCGCAACACTTGCTTGATGTCCCCACAGTCAGATTAGCAAGACTTAATATGACTAGGGAAAGGGCCTTTTCAGTGGCAGGGCCGCTGTTGTGGAATTCTCTCCCTAACACCTTAAGGCAAATCTCCAGTCATAATGAATTTAAGAAGGCAGTAAAAACTTATCTATTTAAGATTGCATATGGTCATCTTGAAAATTGAATATCCCACCTTACAAGCCATGTACTCTGCAGTTATTGACTGTTTGATTATACACTTATTAGGAACCTGGATTGTATAAATTAAAGTTTTAGGCTCACTTATTTCCTTTCTCTCTTTATCTGTTTTTGTAAAAAATTAGTATATTTATTTTATGAGTAGGGATTTTGATGGTTTATTGTATTTTTTCTTTCTGTGCTTCTCTAACTTTTTGCTGATTAGATTGATTTTATTTTTCTAATTTTTATTTTATTTTATTTAAATTATCTTTTTGTTAATTTGATCTATATAATTGATACTTGTAAACCGCCTTGATCAAACTTGTTTGAATAGACGGTATAGAAATATTTTTAAATAAATAAATAAATAAATGAGCAAAAGTCCAGGGAACTAGATCTATGGTGGAAGCCATAGACCTGAGGACCTGCAAATAGTCCCAGGCCATTGGCAACGGCAATGAGAGCAGATTCCGAATCTGGCCGATTAACTTGAGGGCCCGTGCACAAGGCAAGAAGACCTTGCCCACTCGGGTGTCGAAGCGGGCTCCCAGAAACTCTAACTCCTGGGAGGGCTGAAGGTTGCTCTTGGAAAAATTCACTATCCACCTGAGAGACGCTAGGAGGGCTAATACCCGATTCACCGCCCGATTGCAGAGAGACTCCGACTTGGCCCACACAAGCCAGTCGTCCAGAAAGGGGTGAACTAGCATGCCTTCCTGACGAAGGGCTGCCATCGCCACCACCACCATGATCTTGGTGAAGGTGCGAGGTGCGGTCGCAAGGCCGAAGGGAAGGGCCCGAAACTGGAAATCCCGGTTGAGGATGTGGAAACGAAGATACTTCTGGTAATCGCAGTGAATCGAGATATGGAAGTATGCCTCTGTCAAATCGAGTGAGGCGAGGAACTCTCTGGGGCGAACCGCCACAATGACCGCACGCAAGGTTTCCATGCAAAAACATGGGATCTTGAGAGCTCGGTTGACCCGTTTGAGGTCTAGGATCAGTCAAAAAGCCCTGTCCTTCTTGGGCACCACGAAGTAAATGGAATACTGGCCTGCGCTGAGCTCCTTTTCCGGGTCCGGGACAACTGTGCCCAGACTCAGGAGTCTGGCGAGGGTTTGCTCTAACGCTTCCCGTTTGGAACGCCCACAAGGGGTGAATAGAAAGAGATCCGGTAGGTCACGAACAAGTTCGAAGGCGTACCCGTCTCGTACAATGTCGAGGACCCACTGGTCTGTCGTGATTTTGACCCATTCCTCGAAAAAAAGAGAGAAGCGGCCTCCCAGAAACGGGATCGAGGAATGGGCTGACTGACCTTCATTGAATGGCAGGCTTAGGGGTGGAGCGCGCAGGCTGGCTCTCGTGAAAGGGCAACGCCCACGAAAGGGCTGCGACCAAGACTGAGACCGAGAAGAATAACCCCTCGAGGAGCCACCCCTTCCACGTGGGGTATACAGTCTCTGTTCCTGAAAACGAGGACGGGAGGGTGTAAAGGAGCGCGACTGCTTCAGACGATCATCCGGGAGCTTATGGACCTTATTTTCTCCCAAGGAATCCATAAGTTTCTCAAGGTCCTCTCCAAACAGCCCTTTGAAGGGCAGTGAGTCCAGCCGTGCTTTGGAGGACGGGTCAGCCGACCAATTGCGCAGCCAGAGGAGTCTCCTAGTGGACACCGCCGAGGCCATTGCCTACGCCTGAACACGGAGGAGGTCGTAGAGCGCATCAGCCCTATAGGCAATGACGGCTTCCAGACATTCGGCCTTCTCTGCCTCTGCCGACGGGAGGTCCTGGGCGCCGAGTAACTGTTGGGTCCACCTAAGACCTGCGCGCAGCATGAGACTGCTGCAGGCAGTCACGCGGACCCCCAGAGCCAGGACTTCAAAGATGCATTTCATATGCGCCTCGAGCTTGCGGTCCTGTCCATCCTTCAGGGCCGTCGATCCCTCCACAGGAATGGTGGTGTGCTTGGTTACCGCGGAGACGTAGTAGTCCACGGAGGGATTTTTCAACATGTCCAAACATTCCTCCAGGAGGGGGTAGAGCTTGTCCATAGCCCGCCCAACTCGGAGTCCCGCTTCGGGATCCTCCCATTCCTGCAGGAGCAAAATCTTGTGCATGGAATGAAACGGAAAAGCGCTTGCCTGAGCCCTGAGTCCCGCCTGGACCGGGTCCATATTTTTTGGCAAGGAGGCCATGAGGGTATCTGCGGGGGGCCCCTCCAGCCCCAATTCCTGGAGTACAAAGGGGATGAGGGGCTCCAACTCCTCCCTTTGGAACATACGGAGGACCCTGGGATCATCCCCCTCCAGAGGGGGAAGGGTAGCCGCTGGATCAGAAAAGGGATCGGGATCCGGAAGGATCGGATCCACTGGGGGGGTCAGGGGGGGAGGGCACACCCGGGACCACCCGCAACAGGAGAGACCCCGGAGGCTCCGCAGCCGGGCAAACAGTCAACGGCGCGAAGCGTGGAATTTTTACCAGGAGGGGGTCGGGGGGCTTCCCCCATCTCCTGTAGGCTAGCTAGATAAGATTTATGCATGAGGAGGACAAATTCCGTTGAAAAACGAGCCCTGGATTTCCCGGGGGAGAATGAGGGGGAGGGGGGCCAGGGACCACGTCCTAGCAGGCCTCGGGGCTTAAATCGGGGAGTAAATCGAAAAAAAATTTGGGCCCCCTGCTGCTGAAAAATCCAAGATGGCCGCCGTCCCCGGGCTTTGCCGACCCGGGAACGGCCTGGCCATGTGGTGGGGATGCGATCCCTGTGCTAAATTTGCCTGCCCTGCTGAGGAGGGGCCTTCCCCACCCGGCAGGCAGGCAGAGCAAAGTCCCTCTCGCGAAAATCGCAAAGAGGGCAGCCCAAAGGCAAAGCAGGCTGCCGGCCGCAGCTTGAGGGAGCCGCTCTGAGAGAAAAAAAAGTTAAAAATAGCTTTGATTGGCAGCCCGCCGGCAGGAGTGAAGCAGGGGAGAAAAACCTGCTGACTCCTGCCTGTCTGGCTACCGGTTCAAGTCCCGGAAGAACCAAAGGCAAAAAAATATAACAAAGTGCTGTAAAAAAGTTAAAAGAATAAATTTTAAACTTTGAAAACTTTAATCTTTTTTTTTTTTTAAACTGAGCACAGCACTGGGCGCTAAGCCCCCACGGCAGCCAGAGGAGGGGGAGACGAGAACTGAACCACCAGACTCGGTCCCCACACCTGGAAGCATGTACGGACTCAGGCTATGCTCCGCACAAGGGGCGAAGTCCCCCTGAGTCTGGCAAGAGCCAGGAGACGGTATCGTCTAATGCACAGAAAAAAAGCCTGACTAAACTTTTTTTTTTTTTTTAAAGAAAGAAGAGCCAATCCAACACTAAAAGAAGTACTTGCTTGAGCCAAGAAAAGAAGGATAGTCAACTAACTAGCCGAAATCAGGAGACCGAAGGGTGAGCTGCATCACCTGCTGGAGACAGACAAATACTGAAGGGTTACAGGATAGGCTCTGTCCTCATGTAGGACACCCTTTCAGTTTTAGTCTGTCTCCACCTGCTGGAAAGGAGGCTCAACCCATGGTCTGGACTGATCCGGGTACGTACAGGGAATGGTTGTGTTTAGTCTCTCTATCTTGACTGGATCATAAGCTCCAAAGAATAGGGACTGTCCATTATAAGAGTAATTTTAATGTAAAAGGCTTTACCCGGAGAAATGTCCTTTTATAAAATTGGTCACCCAATATGTGGGTAAAAGTGCAAGCGTAAGGCAATTATGAACATACTTTTACCATTTGGAAGAGATGGTTTTGGGATGAGGTCTGGGAGAAGTTTTCATTTATGAACATACTTTTTGATTTTAAAAAGTATGCATGTAAACTTTAATGGCAAAAGTACCTGTATCAAATAGCAGATATAATTCTGTGCAGTTTTGTGAGGTAATTTTCAAAGCGAATTTATGTGCCTAAGTTTGTTTTGAAAAGTGGTATAACTTGTGCATTTAACAGACCACAAATGTATGCAGGCTTTTACAAAATTACCTACATATGTCTCTGTACAGCACTACATTCACCTGGTATGTGCTACAGAAATTATTTTATTAATAATAATGGTTTCCTAGTTTAAGAATGAGGCACAAAATAGATATAGAAACTTAGCACACACTACTGGAATAGCTACTCCAAAAAGAGTTTTGATTACGAAAGCTCTATGACAGTGACATCTAGTTGACAGCTAAAGATCAGCACTAGAAGTAACTTCTGAATGAACTGCTTATACTCTACCATGGAAATAGGCAAGCCAGAAATTTTGATAGGTGAGCAAAGCTAGAGTTCTCAGAACCACAATACAAGCTGAGCTGAAGTGATTAACAGACAAAACGAAGAGTAGGGGAATCCTGACCAAAATTAGAATAGGCATTTTTTAAAAAACAATAGGAAAAAATAAAGCTATAAATCACCAAAACTGTATTTATTGTTAAGTTGATTAAATTTCTGGTTAAACAAATTGTCTTAAATAATTGCTATGACAATCTAGATCACAGAAAAAAGAGTGTTAAGGCTAAGTAATCATTCAGAATTTTAAATAATCAAGAAAAAAAATGAGAAAAGAACATGTGAAAGGTGAGCCAAAAGTAGTCACTGCTGATTTTGCCCATTTTTCCCTGCCTAAAAAGACAGTTCTGTGTTGAAACTCAGCTGCATCAGGGGTTTTTTTGGCTAGCTTTTCACATGATTTTTTTTTTAGTTATTTAAAATAGGTGAATGATTAAATAGCCTAATACAACAATTTATAACAGTCCATTAATACTATCTTATCAGCGATTTTGTTAAACTAAGTTTTGATGATTATGCTTTTATTTTTTCACATTAAAAAAGACAGAATTCCACTCTATATTTTGCTGGATCACTGCATAAGTCTATATGTGGATATGACCATCAAAATATCAAGGTCACCAACTGCATGTTACTGGAGCATGACTAATGTCTATTATGTACACTGAGGATCTTCTCCATGAGAGATGACTGGAAGTCTCCAATCCCACACCTGACACTGACTCAATATTTGGTTGATATAAACTAGCTTAACAAGAGAATAAAGCAGAGTTACTTGCCTATAATAGGTGTTTCTCAGAGGACAGCAGGATGTCGGTCCCACACATGGGTGACAGCATCTGATGGAGCCCAGCACAGAAAACTCTCTGAGCATGCAACATACCACATGTCTACGCGGGGTCCCCTAGTCTTATAACATAGAATTAAGTATATAAAAACAGAACAAATCCACGAAGCAGAAACCCAACTCAATGGAGAGGTGGGTGAATTTCATGAGGACTGCTATCCTGCTATCCTTGAACAACACATGTTCCAGGTAAGCAACTCTGCTCTCTCTGAGGACAAGCAGGATGACAGTCTTCACACATGGGTGAATACCTAGGTACAGGCAGCTCACCCCCCCTCCTCCCGACAAAAAAGGTGACCAACAAAACAGGTGCCAACAGGCATAATAGCAACAATGTTTTGTTGGTAATAGGAGGGGAGCAGCCTGAACAGAAAGAACGGGCCCTAGGCGGGAATAGAGTTGGGTTCTAAACCTTAAACAAGTTCCGAAGGACAGACTGGCCAAACCTGCTGTCTTGTCGGCCATCCCTATCCAAACAGTAATGAGATATGAATGAGTGGATAGAATTCCATGTCACAGCTCTGCAGATCTCCTGTATGGGGATTGTTCACAAGTGAGCCACTGATGCTTCCTTGGCTCGAACAGAGTGAGCCTTGACATGACCCCCAAGATGCAAACCGGCCTGGGCATAACAAAAGGAGATACAGTTTGTTAGCCAACTGGAAAGTGTCTGCTTGGCAATGGTGATCCCCAGCCTGTTCTGATCAAAAGAAACAAAACGTTGGGTGGACTGTCTTTGGGCTTCTGTCTGTTCCAGATAGAAGGCTAAGGCTGTTTTGCAGTCCAAACTGTGCAGAGCTTGTTCATCTTGGTGCAAATGGGAAAGAATGTTGCCATGATAACGGACTGGTTAAGAAGTCCGACATTACCTTAGGCAGGAACTTAGGGTGTGTGCGCAAGACCATCCTATTATGAAAAAATGTAGTATAACGTGGATAAGTCACTAAGGCCTGGAGCTTGCTGACCCTGTGCACTGAAGTGACCACCACCAAAAACAAGACATTCCAGGTCAGGTACTTCAGTCCACAGGAGCACAGCGGCTCAAAAGGAGCTTTCATCAGCTGAGCCAATACCACGTTGAGGTCCCAGGACACAGCAGGAGGCCTTAGGGGAGGCTTCAATTGAAGCAGCCCCCATATGAAACATACAACTATAGGCTGTACAGAGATGGGATTACCTTCTACACCATGATGATTCATGCCAATTGCACTCAGATGAACTCTAATGGAGTTGGTTTTAAGACTAGCTTTGGAGAGGTGTAGAAGGTATTCAAGCAAATTTTGTGTAGAGCAGGAGAAATGGTCTAGGGCCTTTTGCTCATACCACATGGAAAATCTCCTCCGCTTCAGTCCATAAGACTTTTTTGTGGAATGTTTTCTAGAAACCATGAAGACATGAGACACATCATCCAGGAGATGGAAGGGATGTAGAATCAACCTCTCAACACCCAAGCTGTGAGTTGGGATGCTGTAACCTGCCCTGATCATGGGTGATGAGATCTGGGGAAGTCCTCAGTCTGATCGGTTTCTGGATGGACAACTCGCGAAAGAGTGGAAACCAGACCTGCCTCAGCCATGGAGGGCTATGAGGATCATAGTCCCCTTGTCCTCCTTGAGCTTCAGCTATGTCTTTGCCACAGCAGAACTGGGGCTACATGTACAGGAGACCCTGGCCCCAATGAAGAGCAAAGGCATTCGAGGCTAGCTTGCCGTGTGTCCTGTAAATGGAGCATAACTAAGAAACCTTCCTGTTCAAAGGAGCTGTGAACAGATACACCTTTGGGCTTCTTCAGAGGCAGAAGATCCGATTAGCTACCCCTTGGTCCAGAAACCATTTGTGGGGTCTGAAGGAGCAACTCAGTCTGTTCACTATCCCTTTCTCCGAACCGGCCAGATACTTGGCTCTCCAAGGGGATCTCGCGTACACCGTGCGATCCTGACATATCAGAATTATTTGAAAACGTGAAGAAAAGATTTCCAAAGAAGCAGAAAACAGAGGCGCCAAGCTTCGCAGTAAGACACTGGATTCAGCGGAAAAGAAGGGACTGAGAGGACACTGAGTGTACGCGTGGTATGTTGCATTCTGGAGCCTGCTCAGAGAGGCTCAGTCAAAGTTCTCCATGCCGGGCTCCATCAGTTGATATCACCCATGTGTGAGGCCTGCTGTCCTGCTTGTGCTTGGAGAAACCAGCGTCCTTCTGTTTAGCCATATTGCTTAAACATTTTTTCACAACTTTCAAATGATGCTGATTTGTTTCTCACCAGTGTTGGCTTATTCTCTGTTAATGTCAAAATGAAAATAATCTATTTCCCAAATTTTAGTGGCTCTTACTCTTGGCCTTCTCAATTCTAATCTGTTTTCTCATTCTTTTTTTCATTTAAGTACTTAGTTTCCATCTGCCTTGGTTCTTCAGTCATACTTTTATTTCCTTTTTTCTTTGTCTCTGCAACAGTTCTCCATTTCCTCATTTTCTCTCCTCAGCTCATATCTCAAACCTCTTTCCCTCTAGTTTATAGTCTTTACAGCCTTCCTTCCTTCCTTATATCCTTACTCCCTTCCTTATCTATCCATATCCTAACCCCATTACTTCCTTCTCTCCTCCCATTAGCCCTCTCCTCCACCTGCATCCTCCCTTCCTCCCTTTTGGAAACTGATTCCTTTCCCTCTTTGTACACCCCTTGCTGCATCATTACCCCTACTGCTGCCTTTTTGCCCTTGCTCCTGTCTCTCAACCAGTGACTTTGATTTCTCCTCTTGTCTGCTTGGTTTCTTCACTCCTGGGTTCTTCCACTTAGGAAGCTTGTGATCTATTAAGTTGTTTTCCCTGTACCAACTGACTTTTCCAAGCACCAAAAAAACAGCATGCTGGCTCTGTGGTACATAACCTTGCTAAGCAGAGGCACATGGTACTAGCATGGGGACAACTACACACAGTTGGGCAAGCTCTGGGGAATCAGTGAGACTGACAGCACTAGCTTAATACGTGGAACACTCAAAATTCAGGGACAAGTGGAATAACCTTAGGTTAATTTGTTGTCGGTTCCTCAATTACGAGGATAAGTCGAGTCAGACTTTGCCAAACTCTACTGTTACATAAGGCCAGCACTATAACTGGCTTATATGGAACAAAAAAAAATGGGAGAAATATCACTCCCCACCAAAAAAAAAACTACTAAAGGTCAAGTGGGCTGGAATCCTGGTAAGAGACAAATAGGAGACCTATGGCAAAAGATATGGCAGGGTATTATATGCAGGTAAAATAGTATAGGATCAAATTTTAAAAGCACAACTTGGATTCCAGTTGGCATTTATTGTTTAACTGTTGTCTGATGATTCTTTCAGATGAGTCTAATCATGATGAATTTATAATTGTTAGCCTAGGAAATTTACTAAACTACCACAGTAAAATTCTGAAGTCATTTATGCAGTGACTCACGCCTGATAGTGTGCTGTGAACTGCTATCACAGTATTGTTCGTGGCTTTGGGCAATTCAATGTGTGAAATACTACTGCCTGAATTTTGTTTAGGAGTTAAAATTGTACCTTAGGTGGAAAGGTCCTTTCATACATTTTCTTCCACAACTCTATGGGTGTTCGTGCATGTATCTGTCCAATATCTCTTTCCGAGGTTGAAGGAGAACCTATAGATTACAATTTGAAGCATTAAAATACATCTACAAAGCATAAAGTCAAAATTGTTTATCCATAACACGTGTTCTTTAAAACCAATAGTTCACAGTCACACAAGTGAGTCACATGACTGGTGTGGCGCTGAAAGCATGGCTACATCCAGGGCTTTCTGTAAAGGACTAAAGGCCTTAATGTTTATGCATTAAAGTTTCTGCATTGCTATGGCCCTGTAGTTCCCCTTAGTTCTATTAATACAGCTTTGACTGCGGAAAGAACAAAGCTAAAGGAAAGACAGGTGGATTTTTGTAACTCGTGAATTGTTGCTTACTTATTACAGGTAAGCAACTTTGCTTTCTCTGAAACAAAGCAGGCTCATTAAACCACACAAACAGGATTCCCTAGTTAAGGGCTATTATCAACAAAACCATGAGAAAACAACCACCACCACCAAACATCAGGAAACAATCAGGCCGATACAGTAAAATTCGCGGGAGAATGGGCGAGCGCCCACTCTCCCGACACACGCACAGGCCACTCTCCTGTGCACGTGATTCACTAAAAAAAAATATTCAAATAAGGGCCCGCGGTAAAAAGAAGCACTAGGGACACTAGTGTGTCCCTAGCGCCTTTTTTTTTTTTTTAGACAGGAGCGGCGGCTGTCAGCGAGTTTGACAGCCGACGCTCAATTTTGCCGACGTCGGTTCTCAAACCCGCTGACAGCCACAGGTTCGGAAACCGGACACCGGCAAAATTGAGCATCCGGTTTTCAACCTGCGAACCGCAGGCCAATTTAACATTTTTTTTTTAAATTTTTAAATTATTTTTAACTTTTGGGACCTCCGACTTATTATCGCCATGATATTAAGTCGGAGGGTGTACAGAAAAGCAGTTTTTAATTGCTTTTCTGTGCACTTTCCCGGCACCGGGTCACCTTTGGGTAAGTGCTAATTTCTGAAAGTAAAATGTGCAGCTAATAGGGCCATCAGCATGCATTTGAATGTTGCGGGCACTATTAGTTTCGGGGGGGGGGGGGTTTGGACGTGCGTTTTCGACGCGCTAGCTTTACCCCTTATTCAGTAAGAGGTAATAGCGCGTTGAAAACGCACGTCCAACCCCCCCGAAACTAATAGCGCCCGCAACATGCCCGCTGGAGTGCACTGTACTGTATCGGCCTGAATGTTCTTTGTAGACAGCAGGATGAATTAGCCATGACCCATTTCTTTAAACTCATAGAGCTTTTGCTCTACTGAGCATATGTGGGAATTCTCACACGGGTGTTGCCTTGTAAGTCTCTCAGTTGAATTTAGAGCTAAGTCTAGCAAGGTAATCGACTCTCTAAGGAGGCAGATAGGTATTTAACATGTCTAATTCATCCTGCTGTCAATGGAGAACACCATTTATGGTAAGCAAATTTGCTTTCTTTGTCAACAAGCAGGGCTGAATTAGCTATGACATGTGGGGACTCCCAAGCTGAGGGTTGCAGCGGAGCATTTAATAAATAAGCAACCTGGACCCAAATATGGGGAGTAAACTACTGGTTGAAGAGGCTACACTAAACTTCTTGTCCAAATTTACTGTCACATCTTGATAGATTGTCCAGATAGTAAAGGGATATGAAGGTGTGCTACTGCTCCAAGAACATTCACGAACATGATGGTAGTAGTGATGGCGGCCCTCAGAAGAGAAGGGATACTGGTGTATCCATACCTGGACGATTGGCTCATTTGGGCGAAGCTGGAGATGGAAGCACCTGGAGTCCATGGGCTGGGTGATAAACCGGGCGAAGAGTCATCTGAAACCGTCCCAGTCCTTGGATTATCTGGGAGCACGGTTCGACACTTGGTTAGACAGGGTGTTTATTACCCCAGAAAGAGTGCTCAAGTTACAGTCGCAAGTGGTTCGGCTGAGGGACCTGCCGATCCTCAAGGTCTGGGATTATTTGCAGGTGCTAGGGTTAATGGCCTCTGCTGGATATGGTGCCATGGGCCTTTGCACACGCGTCCACTACAGAAGACACGCCTGTCCCATTGGAATCCGGTGTTGGAAGAGTTTCAACTGCCTTTGCCGATCCAGGAGGAATCTATATCCGGTCTCTCATGGTGGCTGTCGCGATCCAATTTGGAGAAGGGAGTAGATCTGGAGGTTCTGGACTGGGTGGTAGTAACCACGGATGCCAGTATCAGCGGTTGGGGAACGGTGTGCCAAAGATCGGCTGCCCAAGAGCAGTGGTCCCCGATGGAAGCATCCTGGTGAATCAACATCTGGAAACCAGGGTGGTTTGGAGGGCGCTGTTGTTCTTCCTCCCTTAGATTCAGGGACAAGCAGTACGTGTGTTCTCAGACAATGCGACGACAGTGGCCTATATCAATCGGCAAGGTGGAACAAAGAGTTGTTTGGTAGCTCAGGAAGTTCACAAACTCTTTGCCTGGGCGGAGCTTCTTCTAGCAGCTCTTGCAGCCTCTCACGTAGGAGGTGTGGACAATATGCAGGAGGCTTATCTCAGCAGACAACAGTTGGATCCGGGGGAATGGGAGCTGTCAGCGGAGGCCTTTGCAAGTCTTCAACACAGGTAGGGAGAGAGCCCCAGTTCGATCTCATGGCAATGAGGAAGAATGCCAAGGCAAGCAGGTTTTTCATCCACTGAAGGGAGTTTGGCTCCACAGGGATAGATGCTTCTGCTGTATGTCTTTCCTCTATGGCTGCTTGTAGGTGGGGTGTTGTGGCGCATCAAGTAGCATCAAGGACAAGTGATCTTGGTAGTGCCGGAGTGGCCATGCCGGCCATGTTTTGCGAATCTAGTTCAGCTGTTGGCAGACGGGCCCGTTCAGTTAAGCCATCTGAGGGAAGTACTGCGTCAGGGCCCCATCTTGTCAGAACAGGCAGATTGCTTTTGTCTAGCGGCCGGGCTTTTGAAAGGCGATGTTTTCACATGAAGGGGTATTTCTACTCTTCTTCAGGCTAGACAAT
The DNA here is from genome assembly GCF_901001135.1 of Rhinatrema bivittatum. Taxonomy (NCBI): domain Eukaryota; kingdom Metazoa; phylum Chordata; class Amphibia; order Gymnophiona; family Rhinatrematidae; genus Rhinatrema; species Rhinatrema bivittatum. The sequence continues at coordinate 67,099,681 of NC_042617.1, read as the reverse complement.
CCTCCACTTCTTTGGCTTATATCAGAGTTTGGAGAGTGTTTGAGTCCTGGTGTGGAGTGCATGGCGAGGATCTCTTGCAAGCAAACGTTGTCCAAGTCTTGGCCTTTTTGCAAGAGTCCAGGTTGTAGCCTTGGGTTGCTTCAGAGGGAGATTGCAGGGCCGACCCTTAGCATCTCATCCGGACGTAGTATGTTTTCTTAAAGGAACAAAGTATTTGCGGCTTACATTCTGTAGACTGTGTTCGTCCTGGAATTTTAATTTGGTTTTGCGAGTACTGTGTGGTCCTCCTTTTGAGCCTTTGCAAAGGGCTTCTTTGAAGGACCTTATCCTGCTAATTTTCGTTCCTGGAATACCACAGATCAGTCCAGACAAGTGGGTTTATATATCCCTTCCAGCAGATGGAGGCATAGAACAGAACTTTGAGGCACTGCTACTTAACCAAGAGTGCCACCTGCAGTCCCTCAATATTGACCTGTACCCAAGCCAAGATGTCTAAAGTATTTATTAGGTTATTGTTCCAATTATTAACAAGTTCACTGGGATCGGAATTCTGGTTATTGATGGGTGGAGTGAAATTTTCTATGAACAGTTCTGGATCAATATATTTGCGATTCATAATGGGGGCTGGGGAGCAGTAAACTGATTTTTCAGATTGTTCAAGTTTGATCGTAACTTTTGTGATATGGTGGTCTGCAGGGGTGCAGGGTTATTGGTTAGCACTCCAGGGGGACAGTAGGTTACACAAAGACTGAAAGCTTGGCCTTCCAGTAGTAGTAGTTCGAAGGCTGATGGAAGGTTGGGAAAGTGAGTAGAAAAAGAGATAGATGGTTTATGAAATATCACTATTCCACCACCATGTCCGGAAGGGCGGGGAAGGTGTTGGAAAGAATAGTTTGGTGGGCAGGTAAGGTTTAGAAGCGAGTTGTTACTAGTGTTTGTCCAGGTCTCGGTTATGCATAGGTAGTTACAGGAGTAGTCTGATAGGATATCGTATATAAGTGTAGTATTTTTCTTACTTGATCTTATGTTTACTAAAATCAGATTAATAGATGTCTGCTACTCTCTTTAATATCTATCTTGCTCCACTGTATAAATTACTTGCTGGTTTAGGCATAAGTTATAAGATCTACATTGATGACATCCATTTTTTTAATTCCATTTCCCTCATCATGATCTGTTACCATCTGTTTAGCAACTGTTAAATGTTGGTTATTTCACAATAAGCCTGCGTTAAATGTCAGCAAAATGGAAGTGATAATTTTGTGCAGATCTTTCATGTCTGACTTTCCTACAAACGGCTAAATTTTAAAAGCCTGGCACACGCAAATACTGGGAGATATGCGCGTGGCAGGCTGTGCGTGCGCAGAGCGCATTTTGAAGACAGCCTGGCCACGCACGTATCTCCTGGTACGCATGGAAGTGCCAGGCTCTTTGAAAGGAGTGGGCTGGGAGCAGGGTCGGGGGGGGGGGCAGGGGCCAGCTGGGTCAGCTTGTCCCAGGGAAGCGCGCACCAGCAGTCAGCCAGCACGTGGAACTTACTGCAACTCATCAGAGCAAGTAAGTTTAAAAAAAAAAAGAAGGTAGGAAGAGGGATTTTAGGGGTTGGGGAGGAGAGGGGAAAAGTGTGGCAGAGTAGGTAGGAGGTTAGGGAAGTTTCCTCCCAGTCGGCTCCTTTATTGGAGCCGACTGGGAGGGAACTGGGAATAGGCTGTTTGCATCGCTGCATGAATTTTTTAAAATTCACCCACCCGCACATACGCATGCCGATATAAAATCAGCATGCGCATGTACACACGGGTATTGAATTTTATAACATGCATGCAGCGACGAGCGCACATTATAAAATCAGCGTGTCCATGTGTGTGCGCTGGGCACCATGCGCACGCATCTTTAAAATCCACCTTTTAATTTACATTTGAAGGTTAGAATATTCCTATTGTAACACAGGTATGTAATCTAGGGGTAATTTTCAATACTTATCAATGCAAGCCCATGCTCGGATCATAGTGAGGGCAACACTTTTTAAACTTTGGTTCCTTGGCTGATTAAATCCACTTCTGGCATCCTATGATTTTTGTACCATGCTGCAAGCTTTGATTCTTTCTAGGTTAGATTATTGTAACTCTATCTATATTGGCTTTCATGCAAACATGCCAAGGGCCTTACAGATTGTGCAGAACTCGGTTACCTGCATGTTGACTGGGACTAGTAACCAAGAGTTCTTTAATCTTCTCCACTGGCTCCCCGACCCAGTAGAGGGTCAAATTTAAGATTACTTTACTTCGTCACAAAACAATCAATAGTACCTCCATAACATTGTTGAATTTTATTCTATGTATTTACCACCTCTTGCGTTCGCTGCATTCCACCCATTGAAGACTTCTAGAGGTACCCTCATTGTGGTCTGCACATTTAGGTGAAACTCACAAGAGTGCCTTTTCAGTCACAGGTACTCTATAGGAACTCTCGTCCTGAGCAGCTTCGCCTATTAACTTGCATCAAGCTTCTGAACTTGAAAATTAATGTTTATGTTGGCTGAAGCCTGCTTATTGATCTCTGTGAGACCACTAAAGTCTTTATTTTGGTTATGTTTGTGACTGTTATTTTGAGGACTAGTTACTGGTTTTGGCAGTACTATTGATTTCTCTCTGGCTGCGCATTCTGTTTGATAGATTTTTTTTAATGACTTAATAACTGGAGAGAGGACACTAAAGAAATTTACTATGACAGCATTTAACTTTCAAAAGGGTGACTATGATAACATGAGGAAAATGGTTATGAAAAAACAAAGGAGCAGCTGCAAAGGTTAAGGGGTAGATTTACAAAGGGATACGCGCATACCCCCCGAAAACCTACCCCAAACCCACCCTGCGTGCGCCGAGCCTATTTTGCATAGGCTCGGCGGCGCGCGCAAGCCCCGGGACGAGCGTAAGTCCCGGGGCTTGCATGGAGGGGCGTGCCGGGAGTGACGCGGTGTTTCGAGGGCATGTCCGGGGGTGTGGTTCCGGCCCAGGGGCGTTCCGGGGACGTGACAGCGGCCCTTGGACCAGCCCCCGGACCGGAACATGGAGCGCGGCAGCTGGCCCGGCGCACGCAAAGTTACGCCTGCTTCGAGCAGGCGTAACTTTCGTGATAGAGGTAGGGGGGAGGTTTAGGTTGAAAAGGGCCAATTCTCTATACTTGCTTCACCCATTTTATGTTTATCCAGGTTACTTCTACCCTGTTCATTGTAAAACAAGACTTTGTCTCTGTTATTTTTTGCTGGTTGTAATGTAAACCGAAGTGATAATGAATCTTGTTAATTGAACCTCAGTATATAAAAAGTTATTTATAAATAAATAAATAAATAAATAAATAAATAAATAGACAGGGCCGGGGGGGGGGGGGGGGGTTAGGTAGGGGAAGGTGGGGGGAGGGCGAATGCAAGTTCCCTCCGAGGCCGCTCCGATTTCGGAGCGGCCTCGGAGGGAACGGAGGCAGGCTGCGCGGCTCGGCGCGCACAGGCTGCCGATTTTGAGCAGTCTTGCGTGCGCCAACCCCAGATTTTAATGGATACGCGCGTATCTATTGAAATCCCGCGTACTCTTGTTTGTGCCTGGTGCGCGAACAAAAGTACGTGTGTGCGCAGATTTATAAAATCTGCCCCTCAGAGTTTACATCAGGCATGGACCTTGTTTAAAAATACCATCTTGGAAGCCCACACTAGATGTATTCCATGCATTAAAAATGGCGGAAAGAAGGCTAAACGACTACCAGCACTTTTAAAAGGTGAAGTGAAAGAGGCTGTAATAGCTAAAAACATCTTTCAAGAAATGGAAAAAGGATCTGAATGAAGAAAACAGGCAACAGCATAAGCATTGGCAAGTCAGATGCAAAGCATGGATGAGGAAGACAAAAAGAATTTGAAAAGAAGTTTGCCATGGAAACAAAAATAATAAAAATAACTTTTTCAGGTACATTTGAAGTAAAAAGCCCATGAGAGAGTCAGTTGGACTATTAGATAATCATGGGTTGAAAAGGGCACTTATAGATGACAAGGCCAAAGCAGAGAGACTAAATTAATTCTTTGCTTCAGTCGTCAACCCATGCCAGAAAATATATTCAAAGGTGATGATTTAAAGGAAATGAAACAAGTCTAAATGTTTCTGGAGGACATTATAGGGCAAATTGATAAACTAAAGAGTAGCAAATTACCAGGACCAGATAGCATACATCCCAGAGTGCGGAAAGAACTAAAAAATGAATTTGTGGGCCTGCTATTGGTAATTTGTAAGCTATCATTAAAATCGTGTATGGTACCTGAAGACTGGAGGATTGCCAATGTAATGCCAATTTTTACAAAGGGATCTGGGGTGATCCAGGAAACTACAGACCAGCGAGTGATGTCTTTGCCAGGCGAAATGGTAGAAATTATCATAAAGAACAAAATTACTGAGCATACAGATAGCCATAATTTGGTGGGACAAAGCCAACATGGATTTAGCCAAAATAAACCTTAACTCACCAATCTGCTACAATAATGAATAGAGTGGAATGAATCGGCCTTTTACTCTTTCAAAATAAATAAACATACGGATAAAGATTAACCAGTTGGTATATGGTATATGGATTTCTAGAAAGCATTTGACAAAGTCCCTCATGAGAGACTTCTTGGGAAATTAAAAAGTCATGGGACAGAGGGCAGTATCCTACTGTGGATTGCCAACTGGTTAAAAGAAAACAAACAGAGAGTAGGGCTAAATGGTACATTTTCTCAATGGAGAAAGGTGAATAGTGGCATGTTCCAGGGATCTGTTCCGAGACCACTGCTTTTCAACATTGTTATAAATAACCTGGAAATGGGAACAAGTGAGGTAATCAAATTTGATGATGACATAAAATTATTCAAAGTTGTTAAACACAAGATGATTTTGAGAAATTGTAAGAGAACCATGCAAAAGCAGGAGACTGGGCATGCAAATGGCAAATTAAATTTAATGTGAACAAGTGCAAAGTGATGCACTTAGGAAAGAGTAACCCAAATTATAGCTACACAATGCAAATTTCCACATTAGGAGTCCTCCTTCAGGAAAAAGATCTAGGCATCATAATTGATAATACATTGAAATCGTCTGCTCAGCGTGCAGCCAAGAAAGCAAATAGAATGCTAGAAATTATTAGGAAAGAAATGGAGAATAAAACAGAGAATATCATAATTTCTCATCTTGAATATTGTGTGCAGTTCTGGTCATGGCATGTCAAAAAAGATATAGCAAAATTAGAAAAGATTCAGAGAAGGGCAACTAAAATGATAAAGGGGATGGAATGATTCCCCTATGAGGAAAGACTAAAGAGGTTAGGACTCTTCAGCTTGGAGAAGAGACAGATATAACAGAAGTCTATAAAATAATGAATGAAGTGGAAGGAGTAAATGTGATTCGGTTGTTTACTCTTTTAAAAAGTGCAAAGACTAGGGGACACACAATGAAGTTACTAAGTTGTACATTTAAAACTAATAAGAGAAAATGTTGTTTTACTCAATGCATAATTAAGCTCTGGAATTTATTGCCAGAGGATGTGGTGAAAGCTGTTAGTGTAGCTGTGTTTAAAAAAGATTTGGACAAGTTCCTAGATGGAATAAGCAACATTGAATCCATTTTCCTTTTGGGATCCTGCCAGGTATGTGTGATCTGGATTGGACACTTTTGATAACTGGATACTGGACTTGATGGACCTTTGGCCTGACCAAGTATGAGAAATTTTATGTCATTATATGGCCAGGTAGATCTTGTCCATTTATAAATTTGTGTTATTCTATTTGTACCCCACTGTGAACAACATATACATGTGAGTTGTACATTTTTAAAAATAAAATAAATAAAAAATGAAGTCGGTAACTGAGGAGGTGACTGAGGAGGTAACTGAGGAGGTGTTCATCCCTGGTGAACATTATCTGACTGGCTGGACTCCATTGCAAGAGAGTGGTGAGGATTAGAACTGGTTCACAGGGGTTCTGCTGGAGAACCCCTTATGACAGGAGTAGTGTAACTCCCTTTTGTGGGAATAAATTCGATATTCTGCAAAGGAGAGGTTGAAGAGTGCCCTCCTTGTCCTTAGCCGCTAGGAAGGTAAAGAAATTCCTCAACAACTCTGCCACTTGGAACATGAGCTGACATGCCCTTTGGACGGGTGCTGGAGGTGGAACATCCTCTTCAGAGACAAGGATGGAATCATCCTCTATTTCCTCTAGGCTTTGTAAAATTTGTTGTGGGGGGACTGTTAGAAATTAAGGGCACCAGGAAGGAAATGAGGTCTGGTGAGTCCAGATGAAAACTTTGTTCCAGTAGCCTTGATGGAGACATTGCTCTTTTAATTTGCAGATGAAAGTGAAGCATCTCTCTACCTGCTCCTGATATCCTTTGTAAATGAACAGAAGCTATCGGGCGGATTTTAAAAGCCCTGCTCGCGTAAATCCGCCCGGCCTTGTGCGCCGGCGCGCCTATTTTGCATAGGCCGCCGGCGCACGCAGAGCCCCGGGACGCGCGTAGGTCCTGGGGTTTTTTGAAGGGGGCGTGTACGGGGGGGGGGGCCGGATGACACGGCGTTTCGGGGGCGGGATGCGGCGTTTTGGGGGCGGGACGCCGGCCCGGGGGTGTGGTCCAGGCCTCCGGACCAGCCCCCGGGTCGGAAGACGGCGCGCCAGCAGTCCGCTGGCGCGCGTAGATTTACGTCTGCTTCTCGCAGGCGTAAATCTAGGGACAAAGGTAAGTGGGGGTTTAGATAGGGCCAAGGGGGTGGGTTAGGTAGGGGAAGGGAGGGGAAGGTGAGGGGAGGGCGAAAGGAAGTTCCCTCTGAGGCCGCTCCGATTTCGGAGCGGCCTCGGAGGGAACGGAGGCAGGCTGCGCGGCTTGGCGCGTGCAGGCTGCCCAAAATCGGCAGCCTTGTGCGCGCCGATCCAGGATTTTAGAGGATATGCGCGGCTATGCGCATATCTTATAAAATCCTGCATACTTTTGTTTGCGCCTGCTGCGCAAACAAAAGTACGCGATCGCACTTTTTTTCAAAATCTACCCCATTGTGCATTGACGATGCAGAAGCTTGCTCAGCCAATTGAGATGTCGAGGCTTGCTACCTCAAGTTCTCCAGGGTTCAGTGCATCGAGTGCTCTTTAGCCCGATGCATATGCTGGAGAGTGATGCCACAAGGGCGTTGATGAAACATGCCCTGATGGCACTAGTTGCTGGTGTGCCAATGATTGATGCTCTGATACTTTTTCGTCATTGGTGTACCACCGGCATCAAATAGTGGTGCTTTTTCTTTTAACTAGCCCCTGAGCACCGTAAAGCCTGCGACAGGCTTGTCAATGTCTGGGAATGTCAGTTTTTCTGTTTGCTCAACCCCATGAAGGTGGAGTAGCTCAAGAGCTGCTCTAGCAAGGGGGAGGCTTACTTGAGGAGCTCCTACTCAACTCAGTACCTGTGGAGCTTGATTTGGCTCCACTCCATTCAGCGAACTGGCTGTGGGGTGAATTTTAAAAGAGTTGTTTGCATTGAAAGGCCCTTATGTGCGAGTATATGGGCTGAATGCGAGCAACTCATATTTTAAAACCGCCAAATGATGTGTGTATCTGCGCTTGCACAACAGAACACACAAAAAAAGGGTCGGATTTGGGGTGGGGCAGGGGCGTTCTGGGTGGGGAACAACATTTATGTGCCTAAAACCCTATTTTAAATCCAGCGATCGCAGCACACATTAAGCTCTTACCTGCGCATATTTACTTCCGCTTTTTCAGGTGGAAGTCAAAATAAAACTCTTTATAGCCAAAAACTGACTGGGTGAGGGATATGGGTAAACTGGGGGGAATGTAGGCTAAAGAGCCTAAGGGGTCTTGATGACCTAGAGATAGGCTGGTGGACTGGATGCATGTTTTAAAATGTGCTCACTTGCGCTTGTAAAAGCTGACAAGTACTAAGGAAAGATACGCTAATAAAGTTTCCTCGCATAACTGCTTAAAATTAGGAGCACACATACGCACTAGGCATATTTTAAATAGTAAGCGAGCACTTGCATTGACAATTTAAAATTCCAGTGTATGTAACTCACATGCAAGCGCAATTTAAAGTTAGTGTTTGTAGCTTTTCAGAAACTTATGCAGTTTCTCCATCTTCCAGGCCTTGGACCTCTGATAGCATGGAGACATCTGGCTGCAATATAGCAGTTGGCCTGGTTGTGATTTGGTGCTATGCACCCCTATCAGACTGATAGTGGACTTTTTGGTGCCAGACATTTTTGTGAAAAAAAGATGATTTATGTATTTTCTGTTGTTTTTTTTTTAAATCAGCACTGAAAAGTGCTGTTTGGGAGCTACTGAGGCAACGAGGCAATATAATAATTGAAAACGTCTGAGTGCTCGCTTTGGCAGCACATATACTAAAACTGGAAATGAAAAAGTTTGAACAAATAATACCATGAGATATCAATCAAGAAAAACACAGAGAGAAAAAGTGCACATCTGTGCTGGAGTTCAGCCAAAAAAAAGACAGAGGGACTCACAAGGCAATGACTGCACGGGAATTCTCATATATACTCAGTACAGCAAAAGTTCTATGAGCTTAAAAATAACGGTCGGTTAGGCGGCAGCGAATGATGTCACCCATGTTGTGGCTAATTTAGCCCTGCTTGTTGACAGAAAAATAATGGAGGTAATTTTCAAAAGGATTTATATGCAGTGGCAATTTTCAAATCCTCATCTACATGCATAAATCCTTTTGAAAATTACCTCCATTTTGTTAGGAAAAACGTTTTTTGTTCAATTCATTTTTACATTTTGGAGCAATTTTCTAAAAGCCTATCTAGTTGTAAAGCCCACAGGTAGTTTGTACCCATAGATTTTGTAGCTAATTTTCAAAGTGAAATTATATGAATAGTTTCCCACATCTGCTCTTTGTGTGGGCACAATTTTGCTTGAAAACATAAATAGATGTGAAAATCAAATGTACATGCATTGCTTTTCAGTTCTGGGAACGTATCTCTTAAATGCACTAAAAAGTATCCTCTGAGAAATAAACAGGGGCATAGGAATCCTCAAACTCCAAATCAGAGAGGATATACTGAACAGATATCTGGGAATGTGCAGAGCCTAGACCTGAAGACCACTGTGGCCTAAAAAGTTTCAAATGTAACTCAGCATGGATGGCAACAGCATTGACATACTTGGCACTGAAGGGGAGGCATTGAGAGGCATCTCACTTGATGCCAGAACTTTAATGCACTTGACATATCAAGCAAACACCTTGAAGATTCTCTTGTCCAGCTGTGTCTTGGTTGGTCTTGTAGGAGAGCTGTCATCTTCCATGGTTACTGAAAGGTCACAGCTGAAGTCTACAGGTGAAGACTGCTGCAGCAGTGTTTGACCCCAGGAGGCACAGCTGACTCCCAGACTTAGCACTTAGGATGATGCATAGCATTATGCATCTCCATGCTCTTGTGTGTCAAAGGGGCATGCTGATGCTTCAGATCTTCTCTCTGACCTTGCACTTGAGCAACCAGAACTCTCGCCTTGATTTGAGTTGGGGGAGTGAGACTCGTCTCAACTCCTAGGCCTGTTCCTGGATCAAGAAGCCAAAACAGTTAAGGGCCTCTTCAATGCGGCCTGGTCACTAGTGGTTGATGCAGCTCCCTGATTCCTATCAAACTAAAGCAATAAGATGGAGGAAATTCTAAATAAAAACAGTGATTTGTTTTAGATGTCATATGGTATGCAAAACAGACAAAAAAATCTTTTGAGTATTTGCTCTGTATTACATGGGATTAGATAAAGTTTTACATATTTCAGAAAACATAATTATTGAAAAAATATCGTGAATAAAAGTGGAAAGTCACTAACCTATCTGACTTAAGGAGTCCAATCCAGCTGGGATAAATAGTGGCTTATTGATATCAACAGATAACGACTTGCTGTGTGAATGTAAAAGGAAGCAAAATTAGGTTAACATGCAATTGGTGCATAGAATATGACAATTTTGCAATTAGATATAATGATAGAGAAAAAAATAAAGAAAGCTGTGTAATATTGCAAGAATAGTATAAGTCCTCAGCATAGACAAAGAACTCAAACACCATTTTTTTCTAATGGTTCAACTTGTGACCTATAAGCAAAAGTCTAGCTTGGCATTCGTTATCCAGAAAAAAAATGAATGTGATTTTATTACATAATGGTATTTGGTTTCACAGGACCTTCATCAAGGTGTTACATATTCCACCAGCGTGGTGAACAAAGATTCTTTGGAACAGAAACTTCAATACATAAGAACAATTTTTGGTTACATGTTTTGTATACAGAGTGCTGCTAGGCTTTGTGGTTAGACATGAGAAAGCAAGAGTGCTGGGTTTGAACTAAACTGTGCAGTATAAATCAGGAAGACCACAAAAAATGTCCTAGATAAAGGGGCTGATGTAATAAGGTGCACTGAAGCTGCCGCAGGTTTGTGTGTGCATGTATGAGTGTTTGTATGCGCTTTTTCCCGTGCAAAATCCTGTACGGGCAAGTAATAAGGGTTTTGTGAGCGGGAAAAAAGTGCATATGAACGCACTTACTGAAACGAAGTTTTTCTTGCACAAATGCTTGCTAACGGCATACAAAGGAGGCGATTATCTAATTCTAGGCAATGCAGGGCGCCGCGGTAATGCTACTGTGGGTTTTTTCCTGCGGGTTTTTTACCGCCACGGTCAGGGCATGAGTTAAGTGTCAACGCTGACTCGAGGGGCCTATCTCAGCACCCAACCAGCCTGAAAAGCACCTAGCTGAGTGTCTACCTCACATCCGAGCAGCCAGATTCACAAGGAGCTGAGCACCTATGTCAGCACCTGAGCATCCAGATACACGGCCAGAAGAGCACCTAGCTCAGTGATGGGTAACCTATGACACGCGTGTCAGAGGTGACACGCCGAGACGTTTTTGCTGACACGCGCAGCGTTTCAAGGACTATCGGGAATTTTTTTTTTTTTATCGGCTGCGCCGAGCCTTTTCTTTTTCAGCTGCGCTGACCCTTTAAAATTTGTTTTTTTAGTATCCCCCTACCCTCCGGACCCCTCCACCAATGCCTCCGGGCGCAGGGAGGCTCATGCGGCGCAGCGATGAGGCTCAAGACAAAGATCGCATTTAAACGCGCTGATGCTCTTCCTCCTTCCTGTCTGTGCGGCCCCGGAAGTAAAAGTTGCCGGAGCCGCGTGGGCAGGAAGGAGGAGCAGCATTTGCGTTTATGGGCCGCCGCGAATTCCAAGTCGCAGCGGCCCAAGAAGAGGAAGAGGCCCGGTAGCAGGGCCACCGCGGCCCGAGAAGATCAGGGCTGCTGCAGAGCCCATCCTGCGGCGACCCGCGAAGAGGAGGCCCAGAGGTGAGAGAGAGGCTGAGGGTCTGTAGAGTGTGCATGTGTGCGTGTTTGAGATGAGCTCACAGACTGTGTGTGGGAGTGAAGACCTGAATGTTTGCAGAGACAGCATGTGAGAGCCTGTGTATATGAATGATTGTATGAGAGAGAGAGCATGTGCCAGTGAGAGCCTGTGTGTATGAATGATTGTATGAGAGAGAGAGCATGTGCCAGCGAGAGCCTGTGTGTATGAATGATTGTATGAGAGAGAGAGCATGTGCCAGTGAGAGCCTGTGTGTATGAATGATTGTATGAGAGAGAGAGCATGTGCCAGTGAGAGCCTGTGTGTATGAATGATTGTATGAGAGAGAGAGCATGTGCCAGTGAGAGCCTGTGTGTATGAATGATTGTATGAGAGAGAGAGCATGTGCCAGTGAGAGCCTGTGTGTATGAATGATTGTATGAGAGAGAGAGCATGTGCCAGTGAGAGCCTGTGTGTATGAATGATTGTATGAGAGAGAGAGCATGTGCCAGTGAGAGCCTGTGTGTATGAATGATTGTATGAGAGAGAGAGCATGTGCCAGTGAGAACCTGTGTGTATGAATGATTGTATGAGAGAGAGCATGTGCTAGTGAGAGCCTGTGTGTATGAATGATTGTATGAGAGAGAGAGCATGTGCCAGTGAGAGCCTGTGTGTATGAATGATTGTATGAGAGAGAGAGCATGTGCCAGTGAGAACCTGTGTGTATGAATGATTGTATGAGAGAGAGCATGTGCCAGTGAGAGCCTGTGTGTGTGTGAGAAAGAGAAATGCATGTGAGAATGAGAACCTGACTGTGTGTTTGAGGGAAGAAGATGGAGAGAAAAGAAACAGAAAAAAAGACAATATAAAAGGAATTGGCAAAAAAATAAGAAAGGGAAGGTGGAAAAAAAAGCCTGTGACCAACCAATTAGAAAACTAAGATCAGACAGCAAAGGCAAAAAAAAAAAAAATTACTTTTTAGTGATTGGCACATGTAATCTTTGGGAATGTGCAAGAATAGCACTTTCTCTACGGATCTCACAATGTACGAGATCAGCATGGAGAAAGTGGAAGCCCACGGGGCCTGCACAGAGGAGGCAGCAGAATGGACTTCAGTGTCAGTAGCAGCAATTGGCGCCTCCCCAATAGCCAAGCGGCAGCAGTGACAGTGGCAGCAGAGGAATGAGAGAGGCTCCGAGGTTGCTGGCAAAAGAGAGGGGGGTCTGCCTTTAGTGTGTGCATGTGTATGAATGGGAGTCTGCCTGGGGGTGTGTGTGTGTGAATGCATGGGTGCCTGCCTGGGGGTCTGTGTGTGTGAGAATGAATGTGTGCATGCCTGTGTGTGTGTGTGAATGCATGGGTGCCTGGGGGTCTGTGTGTGTGAGAATGAATGTGTGCATGCCTGGGGGATGGGGAGGGAGTGGTGTGAATATGAATGGGAGCCAATAAAAGAAACCGACTGACAGATGAAGTTTGTAACGCTTGCTTGGGCTTGAAGTGTACGAAATACCAACCCTCAATTGAAGATTTAGCCAATGAAATTCAGCAACAAAAAAGTCACTAAGCAGATAAGGTAAAGAATTATTTGTTTTTGCTTTATTAATAAATACAGTACATATATTAAAATTATAACTTTTATTATTGATTAGAGCTACAAATATCACAAAATTATGGATTTTTCTAGAAGTGACACACCACCCGAGTTATGCTCGGTTCTTTTATGAATTTTGACACACTGAGCTCAAAAGGTTGGCCATCACTGACCTAGCTCAACCAGATTAGTTTGGCGCCTTTCTGGGCACCCGATCATCCTGATTCATGATGAGCTGAGCGCCTATGTCAGCACCCGAGTGTCCATATACATGGCTAAAAGAGCGCCTAGCTCAGTGCCTGAGCAGCAAGATTAGCTAGGCACCTTTCTGGCCGTCTGATTGTCCAGATTTGCTCCAGGCTGAGCGCCTATGTCAGCACCCAAGCATCCAGATTGGTGCCCAGCTGAGCACCTATCTTGCTGGCATGCCAGTGTGAATTATCACCCATGAAAATATTTGCCATGTTTTCTGCAGCACAGTTATTTGAAATATTAAAAATACATTCCCGGGTCATACTTTCACTAATAGGGAGACTTATTCGCTAGCTCGCTTTTATGCACAGATTATCAGCGTGGGTTTTGAGCACAGATGTTTATTACATTTGCCGTGGATCTTATTACATCGGCCCCAAAGAATGGTATCTTAGAAGTGGTCATGTACTGTGGCTGACAGCTGAGATGTAGCCTTAGTAATGTCAACAGGAATAGCTGGACAAGTTGGTCTTTTTGTATCATAATGTACTATATTATTATAACAGAGGGAGCCAAGAGTAATGTTAAATTTTTATTTGTTTTTAAATTTGAAAACATTGTTCTTTTGTATTGAAAACTTTTATTAACAATGCAGATCTAGGGAAAAGTGTCCAATATCAGCAGGAAGTTTCCTAAATGGACAAGTGTTTACATGATATTTGGCAATATCTTCTTTAATTTTAGACTATAAAATAGATATACCCGTGTTTACAATTAAATATTTCAAATTTTATTCCTTATGATATTTAAAACACATGAAACATACCCTACTATGTCAAAACATTCATACCTCATTCATTCATCTAAACATCATACCAACACAATATGTTAAAATTCACAATACATCACCATTTAGCTTTAACAGTCAATGAACAAATATTACAAAAATATTGCAACAATCCCTAATTACACTGTAAACAATTTAGCAAATTTAGCAAATGTCCCTGTCGGGACATTTGCTAAATAAGGTTAACAAGGGACATTTGTCTAAAAAGGAATTAATATTGAAGGGATATTTGTTAAATTAGGTTAAAAAAGGATATCTGTTTAACAAGCAGTTAATTGAGAGTTTAGGGAACATTAACATTAAATAATTGTTACAAAATTGTTTGTGAAATAAATTGTTTACAGTGTAATTAGGGATTGTTGCAATATTTTTGTAATATTTGTTCACTGACTGTTAAAGCGAAATGGTGATGTATTGTGAATTTTAACATATTGTGTTGGTATGATGTTTAGATGAATGAATGAGGTATGAATGTTTTGACATAGTAGGGTATGTTTCATGTGTTTTAAATATCATAAGGAATAAAATTTGAAATATTTAATTGTATATTATTGTATAATAATATACGGGTATATTATTTGTGAACTTACTAATGGAAATACCTGTGGTAAACCCAGTATAGCTTAACAATATATATAAAATAGATATGACAGAAAAGAACTGAAAGTTAATTACATAGCCCAGGAGTTATTTTATTACCATGTTAAACTAGAAATACAACTAGAAAAATGAATTAAAATTCTACCTCTTTTCAAGTCCAAAAGCCAAATGATTAATAAGAGCACGTGTTTTTAGCATGTGCACTTCAGATTTGCTTGTAAACTAAAAGAGATTAGAGACAAATTAATGGCACATTCTTTTACTACACAGCAAGATCAAACATAAGATTTTATTGAAATAAGATTTAGAATGATATTAATTTTGATTTATGCAGCACAATTTACTATTTAATACTGAAAAATATATGAAATCAGTCACCTCAGAGATGGAAGCTACAGAGGGATTTCTGATGCCTGCACTATAAAAAATGTTTCTAAAGGGTTGAGTCTTATTTGGATTGGTTTTCTTAAGTAGTTTTGATTTCATTTGTTTTTTGGCCACACACCACTTAGTAAGGTTAGACAGTTTAAAGTTCAGGAAATAAATAATAAAACATAGTGAATGATGGTAGAAATAAGAATGTTGTGAGTACTCTTAGTGCAATGATTGTGAACTGATTAAGGGACCGATGGAAAAAGCTGACATTAAATGTGTGCGCTGAAATTCAGTGCACAGGTTCTTAATGCACAAGCTAATTTATTTTTTAACTCCCAACGCAATGTGCTAATGCATCAGGAGTTAAAACAAAATGCTTACAAAACAGAAAATGCATGCAAGGAAAAGTCTTGGTACACAGCAAAACATGGATTTATGCACAAATCCTGTTTTCTGTGTATAAAATATGATTCATGTGCATATTCTGCACATAAAACATTTTCTGCCCATAGGCGGAGTGGCACAGTAGTGCCTCTTTGAGGCTATGTGGGAACTTGACCCTAAAACAAGCTCCTCTTTGGCCTGGATATTTGGCACCTTCAAAACAGGGCACCCTAGGCAGTTGCCTGTTGTGTATGGGCCAAATCTGGGCATGGTTAAAGGCCGCATTCTAATAACCATCTAGTTCATGATGACCACGCAGGCCTCAGCTCAAGAATGTCAGTATGATATTACTGCCACATTACTTTCTCACTCCAAGCCCATACTTCAGTTGTTCATATTAAAATCACATTACATATTTTAGCATAATGTCTGCATGAAGATTTAGAAAAGTAGCACCTCAGTTTGCAGAGATTCAATGTAATGGCACAGCAAACTTTAAATGCTAACCGAGGAATGAAACAAATACCTTAATAAAAAGGGTATCTTAATAATTTTAACTGAGATCTGATGTCTTCTACATTTATTTTCATAACACGCTCCAAAATAAATTGTTATACCTACATATAAAGATTCACCACTAAAAAAACAAACAAAAATTTCAGGGGCAGAAGTTACCTTCAACAACCTCAAGCCAAAACTGATAAAGATTAGAATAAAAAGTTCACAAAACTCCCACGATTCTGAATTCACAAGATATGGGGGAAAACATTGCATATTTTAATTTTAGCACTGCAATATTTTTCAGAAGGTTTACATTTCTGGCAACTGCTTATACAATTACTTTCAATTCTTTGTGAAGTTTACCTGAATTTTATCCAGACATTGAACTTAGCCTATGCTGGGATATGAGGAAAACCTGGAGTGCTTCAAATGTACATACATTTTATATATTTATTTATTTATTTATTTATTTATTTAAAGAATTTATATACCGGGGTTCCTGTATAGTATACATATCACCCCGGTTTACAAGGAACCATAATTATCGCTAAGGAACCGTAACTATCGCTTCATTTAGCGGTTTACATTGAACATTTAGTGGTTTACATTGAACATTTAGCGGTTTACATTGAACATAGTTAATTTGAGAAAACATAATAAAACATAAATAAACATAAATAAACATAAATAAACATAAAATAGTTAATTTGAGAAAAAGTATATAATATGGTTAACCAGAAATAAATAGTACTGGGAAGGATTGTATTTATAACAGCTGTTGGCTTACATAAACAATAAATCAGTTTCTCCCTTATTAGAATACAGTTTCTTCCATAAGCACAATAATTAAACCAGAACAGGACTGGTACCAGAACAGGGTACCAGAACAGGACTGGTACCTATATATATATATATATATATATATATATATATATATATATATATATATATAGGTAGTATGAACAGAATTAAACCAGAACAGGACTGGTACCAGAACAGGGTACCAGAACAGGACTGGTACCCTGGAAACACCAGGTCTAAACAAAATTTACATACTGACATCAACAGCCAAGACCCTTCTACTTCAAAAATACATTGTCTAGACACAAACCATTAATGAAGCTCCATAATAATGTGCAACAAATCGAAGAGTCTTACAGATCACTTTCCTCTTCTCAGAGTCAAAATCCTAAAGAAATGCAAAATCAGAAATTTAGTTTTCATATTTCACAGTAAAGATCAACTATTTTGTCCAAAGAAAAGTTGAATTGTACTAAGATTCAATATACAGCTGCAGGAACAGCCTGCCTGGTTTTGAACTAAATACAAAAACTTGATTTTAATCTTTGATTTTTCCTTCCTTTTCAATGTGACAAGACCTATTATATTATTATTAAAAAAGAATGACAATAAACCTAGATGTCAACATTCAGTCAACATGCAGTCAAGTTATCCAGATAAAATTAAGGTGAATAACTTGGGACTGATATTCAGAGGGACAAGTCTCCCACTGAATATATTCACCTAATGTTATCTGGGTAATGTTAGCCCAGTGGTTCCCAACCCTGTCCTGGAGACCCCCCAGCCAGTTGGGTTTTCAGGATATCCACAATGAATATGCATGAGAGAAAATTAGCATGTTATGTGTTGTGGATATCCTGAAAACCCGACTGGCTGGGGGAACCCCAGGACAGGGTTGGGAACCACTGCATTAGCCAGATAACTCTGAAGCTAATAGTCATTTACCCATAAGTTATCCTGCTAAATGCCTAGTTTTCAATATCTTATACTTGGAGGGGTTGTGGGGAGGAAGGGGGCTCACTGAGTGGGAGTATGGAAAACGGGCCTCTAGGCCTACATGCCACGAGGTTTTTTTTGTTTTCAGTACTGCCATTTAACCAGCTATATATTTTTTTTTATAAATAAGCCAGTTAAGTCTAAAGTTAGCAGGCTTTCTCTAGCCAGATAACTTTAAGCCTAACTGGTGATATTCAAAATAGCTGACTAGGTTAAAAAGTTATTCAGCTAAACGTAGCCAGATAACTTTATCCAGCAATATTCTGCAGGACATCTATCCCACTGAATATCCAGGCTAACTGTAGCTGGATGTGTTAACTGTTTTAGGATTTTTTGAGTATTGGCCTCTTTGAACCTAAGTGGATATACTCTGAATATAGCCAGGTAGATTTAAAATTTAAATTTATGAAAATATCAACAAACAGAGGACACTATATTTTCATATGTACACTGATGTCTGGTATTGCTAATTAGGCTATCCCATGTGTTGGTGATAGCCTTATTGGAATTATTAGTAATTAATACCATTTTTAACTTTCTGTTATTTTATGATTAAATGCACTTTTTTATTATCCAATGTCCCTCTCTTACACGGTCACCGTCTGTTGCCTTCTAACACCAGCACAAGTTGAAAACACTTTGGCTATGGGACATCACTGACATCGGATAATAAAAAGAAGTGCATTTAATCCTAAAACAACAGAAAGTTAGAAAAAATTAAAAATTAAAAACGGTATTAATTCCAATAAGGCTATTACCAACACATGGGAAAATATAGTGTCCTCTGTTTGTTGATATTTTGATATGGTTAAGAGAGGACCCCTTTGGGCTTTGTAGTTTTTGGTGTGATTCAGATTTAAAATTTAGCCAGATAAGTTTATCTCAATAAGTTTAACCCTACCCAACAATATTCAGAATAGAGATGGGTAACTAAAAACAAAAAAAGAAAAAGCTTTCTAGCCCAATACCACAGCATCTAATCCCCTCAAAAATACTTTAATGTATAAATTGGCTAGCACCCAATCTCCCTTCCAACCCATCTAACTCCCAAATTTAAAAAATAAAAAGAGGAATCCATTGCAACCCGAGGCCTGCACTCCCCTCTTCCACAATATTTAATGAAATGGCATGAAGCCCCTTCCTGCCCTACACCCCACCCTCCCTATCAACCCACAACCTCTTCACTCCCCTTTTCCAAAATATTTAATGAAATGGCATGAAGCCCCTTCCTGCCCTATACCCCACCCTCCCTATCAACCCACAACCTCTTCACTCCCCTTTTCCACAATATTTAATGAAATGGCATGAAGCCCCTTCCTGCCCTACACCCCACCCTCCCTATCAACCCGCAACCTCTTGCTCACCCTCCTAACTTTCCCTGGTCCCACCAAAACCTCACCTGGGAGTGCAGTACAGTCTTACTCACTTCTGGCCACTTCCAGCATTGCTCTGACAGCAATAATATTAGTGTATGCTTCCAGCATTTGAAACATAGAAACATGATGGCAAAAAAAGACCCCATGGCCCACCTAGTTTGCCCATCCACCCAATTAATTTAGCATTACAATTCCCATTATTTCATTAGAAATCCCCTGTATTTACTGCATGCTTTCTTGGATTCAAATATTTTTCTCTACTACTACTTCTACTAGGAGGCTGTTCCACCATCCTTCATTACAAGCCGATATGTTGTAAGACCACCCAAAATGTGAAAATCACCAATTATTAACAGTATATTAATTAATGAACTTAAATGATGTGTTGTTCTGTATTTCTTGATTTCTTCAGATTAGCAAATGTTGTTGATCTCCTTACATGTAAGCAGTAAAGGGAAATATTACCAGAGCTGCTGGTGTGTTTATTGCCTAATAAACCTAGCCTAAGGGAGGTTTGGTAGGGCTCCATGAGTGCCCTAATTCTGGCTGACCTGGGAATACTGTCCCCATTGATAAGCATCAGGTCTAGAATCGGCCCCTCCCCGTGCTTTCTCCATTACCAGTTAACAGAACAGTTCTCTTTGCAGAAAATCTCCCTGCTTCTAGAAGACAGTGCAGCTGAGATGACCCAATCGATATCTGACAGATTAAAATACCCTAACAATAGTACCTTCATATTCACGGCAAACCTTTGAATATCCTCCATTAAATCTCTATCCATTTCTTCTGTTTTTGATGGAGGTCTGTATATGACACCAATATAAACAGATATTCCATTTCCTCTTTTCAGTTTAACCCACAGTGCTTCCTCCTTACCTCATAAGCCCAGCAATGCTGGTGCTTTAATATTGTTTTTTTATATATATATGTCACACCTTCTCCCTTCCTTCCTAACCAATCCTTCCTGAATAGATTGTAGCTCAGTATAACTATATCCCAGTCATGGTTAGTTTAAAGCCCTCCTCAGTACGCTTGCCATTCTATGTTGAAAGATGCTTTGCGGTCACAGCTATGCCGGAATCAGCCAGTAACAGGTAAAACTGCACTGCACTCCCAGCTGGGCTTTGGGAGGTCGGAACAGTAGGCTAGAGTGGGGGATTGGGGCAAGATGGAGCTCAGTGTTTTTTGTTAAATATCGTGAAGGGAGGTGGTTCAGACTCAGGTTGTTACAGCTGACCTCATTTTTTTTAAATTTTGGGAGTTGGGGGGAGGGGGAGGAAGGGTCGGAGAGCTAGACTGCACATATCTTAAGAGTATTTGGTTGGGGATTTGGCCAGAGGGTTTGGAAGTTTTTTCTAAATATATTTAACTGGTTATAATCTGAATATAGCCAATTAACTATCAAGTTATCCAGCACATACCCCGATAACTTTAGGGATTATATAAAGCAATCCTAGAGTTATCTGGCAAACTTAAGGACTGATTCATCTAGGCATTGTCTCACAGACAGAGAATAGGATACAAGCCTTAGTGAATCATGCAGTTAGCTGGTAATGCTGAATACTGGTCTTATACCATTGCTCTGTCCCAGAATGCCCCCGGCCTTCCCCTGATTTATCCAGCTAAAAACTTAGCTGGATAACTACTTAGCCAGATAAACTGGGGGTGGTGAAACCAATGGGATTTTCAAAACCCCTTACTTAGCCAGAAAATCCCTTTAAATATAGATCCACTAGGTGTTATTTTTTAATTTTTATTTACTACTGCAATAGACACAAAGAATAACAGTAAGTTCAAACAGAATTAAATACATCATTAAGATACAGTAATCCAAAGATATTTTCCCAAGTTGGGTCCTGCCTTTTTGAAATCCCAGAAGACAGACTAGGACTACCAAGGAATCTTCTGCAAATTTACTGGACAGTGAAATTAACTTTAAAATGTGGTTTGGATGAAAAGGGAGAGGAGATCAGTAGAAGTCCTATAAAATCAAACTTTAACCAGCAAAGTTTTCATGTAAATACTTTTAAATATCCACCATTTCTGACAATTAATTTGTTTCATCCTGTTTTTCATCTTACTGTGATGAGTATGACACTTAAGACAGAATGTGCTCTATTATGTGACAATTTTCAATTTTGCATACTGGATTTAATCTAGTAAGAAAAATCATACTGAAGAGGCTCATAAATTGGGAGATGGTCCCATAGCTCAAGCTATATTGCTTTGGAAAAGGCAATCTAGATCCCTTGAGGGCCAGGTGAGCCAGGATGTACCATGGAGGTGGAAAAGTGAAGAGATGGGGGCAGAAAACAATGAGAAGCAGAGACCAATAATATGGAAGAGGTAAGCCTGGCATAGCCCCTGCTCAGACGTTTACAAGGCATTCAACCTATATAAAGCAGAATGAAAATATAAAAAAACAGGAATTTTTTACCTGAAAAATATCATATTTGCTTCCAATAATCACTAAAGGAATTGGAAATGGGTCAATTAATTCTCGATCCTGTTAAAAAGAAAGCATATACTTCCAATTATTTCACATAACAATATTTGCTGTGAATAGAGAAACATATCCATATTTCTTAAACCTTTTCAGTCCAGGTAGCAGCAACTTATATATTAAGAGGTCAAAATTCACCACCTCTTAGCAGGATAAGTTTTGGAATTATCCAACTAAGTGTCGCCATTTCAATATCCAGCTGCTTTCAGCAGCTGCCACTTATCCAGATAACTTTTTAGCTAAAGTTATCTGGGATGTTCTGGGGTCAGGGCTACTTCTTCAGCTAACTTAAAAGGTTATTCACTAAGCCTTATCACACACATTAAATGCCTGATTTTGAAAGACATTTTCTCACTTTGCACAAAAAATACAGCACATTAAAAACATGTTTTGCTAATTTACATGTAAATATGCAAAACAGATGCAAAATATGCTGATAAAGGTTACCACTTCGCACAGGATAATATCATGCTTTAAAGCAGGACGTATCACAGATACTGGGCAAAAATAACAACTCAGAAGTTATTTGTGTCAAGACACAAAATAGTGCATGACAATCACTTTTCTCTTACAATATTTTTTGGTCCATACTTTTATGACCCATCTGCTTAGATCTAGACCACCTTGCTGGCCTGGTTACTTCCTGTCAAAATGTTTGACTATTACTGTCTGCTTTTGGCTACCTTGCAGCAGAGGGAAGCGAGCCAGCATCAGAGAAAGGCCAGGGAGGCTGAAATGCTACCTATGCCAGAGCCACAGCAGGAGGCATGTGGGCCACTAAGGCAGATGAGCCCACAAGGCTCATCTGCCTTGTGGGCCACATGCTTGCTCTTCCTGAGAAGGAGGTGATGAGGAGTTTATGGACTGAGCTCACAATCATGGCATTATTGGCCCAATTTTAAATGCCCGACGCGCGTAAAAAACGGGGGTTACGTGTGTGGCCAGACCTTGCACACACTGCCCGCATTTTAAAAGGACTCAGCAACATGCGTAACCCTTCTTATGCGCACAAGAACCGAGCCGAAGAAAAGGGGTGGTCCGGGGGCGGGGAGGGGCGGTCCAAAGCTGAATGTGGCCGGTACAACGGTTATTTGCCACTGTGCTGGCGCACGCAACTAAGTTCTAAAACGAGAAAAAAAAAAAGGTAAGGCCTTCTAAGGGATCGAGGAGGAGAGGGGAAGAGGGAGGGAGGGTAGGTAGGGGGGTAGGAAAGTTCCTTCCCAGTTTGCCTCCTTAATTGGAGCAGATTGGGGAGGGAACTGGGGGAGGCCCGATCTCGTCGCCATGCGTAAATTGCAATTTTCAACCCCCCTTGCGCACGCCACCCCTGATTTTATAACATGCGTGTGCTGGAATGCGCATCCATGAGCACATACCAGGTAGTGTACGCTGGATCGCGTATCCACGTGCACTTGCCTGGTAGCGTGCACACATGGACGCGCGTGTGTATTTTTAAAAAAATCTACCCCTATATGAAGGGCTAAAATAAGAACTGGATCCTGTCACAGCCAGGTCCCATCCAATTCCAGGCCTAGTGAAACAGTTGAGCTCACTGCATTTCCTAGTTTCTGGCTCCTTCTAAACAACTTTCAGTATTGAAGGGGCTATGTCACAAACAAGTTTTTCTAGATTTCTGCACCAGTGCTCCAAGCCTTCTGCAGTCATGTTTGTCAGCACATTATATTTTCCTCGCAGAGACATGAACTGGAGGCTGTGAAGATGGATTTCTATGCTGTAGAAGGGTTCCCTAATGTTTTGGGTGCCACAGACTGCACACGTGGCTCTCATTAACTGCAAGCTCTTTCACGCTCTCAATGAGCAAATTGTATGCAAGACACACATTCGCATCTTCTATGAGGTGGTGAACTTCCTGGGGGCCATCCACGACACCTATATCCTATGGTGCTCAGCTATTTGTCAGAAATTTGAGGAGGTGAGATATGGTGATGGTTACTGGATAAGACCTTCCATGCTCTGTTTTAAGGCTTTCTGCAAAATGGTTGGAAGAAAACAGGATATGATCAGCTATAATATGTAATGTCTACAGAGGTTATCTATATATATCCCTTTTACTGCCTATCCCAAATACAGAGTAAAGGTTCTTATGCATGGGGCCTTTACAGTCTGCACACAGAGCTGTTCCTAAAAATGTGTTGGCGTGTCAGCAGTTCCGGCATGACAACTGAGCATGCCTTTTACTGTGGGATCAATATCACACATGTACCTCCATAATCTCATTAATAAATCTGTAATGCACTGTAGCTGGTGATTCAGTGAACGGTAAGCTCTTTGGGCTGGGAACACTGAAGCTAACTGACAAAGTAGAAGTGATAAGTGGAAAAGTAGATATAAGATATAGGAACACAACACATGTAAGCTCTTGCTTTGAAAAGTACCTCACATGGAGATACAGTAAATGTCTGGTTCCATTCTACAGTACTCATTACAATCTTGGTGTAGATGTGATATTTCCACTAATAGCCTATTAAGATGCAGTCTGTGCTGTACCTATTTTGTCATCAGTTACTCTTGTAGTGCATGTTTTTGGCTTGCCCTGTCACCCCTTGTCAACATTTTAGGTGTTAAAACTCCTGGTTTGGGTTCTTTGTATATCTGCAGTAGCGGTTTTCTTATTGATCTGCCAGTGTCTTTGACAGACAGAGCTCTATCTGCTGACATGACACAGTCCCAAACTTAATGTAGGCTCACTTGCAAAAGCCATGAGAGGAGACAAGGCAACCCAGGTGTGGACAAAATGGTGGCCTTTGAGAAAGATCACCTGCTTTAATGTTATCTAACCCCAGACCCTAGCAGTCATGTTCTGTAATGGAATATGCAGGCTATAAATGTCAATAAATAAATAATTAAATACTAGCCTCTTTCTGTAAAGAAGCTAAAATTGCAAAAATATCTGCATGGCTAAGAGAGTTTGATGAAACTTTGCAAAATGATTCAAAAGAATGTCAACTATGAATATATGTTAAGGAAGTAATATTTGCTTATGATAGGGATGATAGCAAGGAAGACAAAACAATCTTTATTAACTAAAGTCAACCTCTAGAATCATGGTATAAGATAAAACTGGAAATTGGTTCTACAATGATAATGTGCTGTGGCAGTCAAAAAAGCAAACAGAAGCAAACAGAATGTTAGGAATTATTAGAAAGGGAATGGTGAATAAAACGGAAAATGTCATAATGCCTCTGTATCGCTCCATGGTGAGACCGCACCTTGAATATTGTGTACAATTCTGGTCGCCGCATCTCAAAAAAGATATAATTGCGATGGAGAAGGTACAGAGAAGGGTTACCAAAATGATAAGGGGAATGGAACAACTCCCCTATGAGGAAAGACTAAAGAGGTTAGGACTTTTCAGCTTAGAGAAGAGACGACTGAGGGGGGATATGATAGAGGTGTTTAAAATCATGAGAGGTCTAGAACGGGTAGATGTGAATCGGTTATTTACTCTTTCGGATAGTAGAAAGACTAGGGGGCACTCCATGAAGTTAGCATGGGGCACATTTAAAACTAATCGGAGAAAATTCTTTTTTACTCAACGCACAATTAAACTCTGGAATTTGTTGCCAGAGGATGTGGTTAGTGCAGTTAGTATAGCTGTGTTTAAAATAGGATTGGATAGGTTCTTGGAGGAGAAGTCCATTACCTGCTATTAAATTCACTTAGAGAATAGCCACTGCCATTAGCAATGGTTACATGGAATAGACTTAGTTTTTGGGTACTTGCCAGGTTCTTATGGCCTGGATTAGCCACTGTTGGAAACAGGATGCTGGGCTTGATGGACCCTTGGTCTGACCCAGTATGGCATTTTCTTATGTTCTTATGTTCTTAGAAGATCTAGAGGTTGATCAAACCTCAATTCCATTAGATCTGCATAAACCAGTACCTAGTAACTTCATTACATGTCCCCTAGCCTTTGTACTTTTTGGAAGAGTAAATAGCCAATTTTCATTTCTCTGTTCTACTGCATTCATTATTTTATTGATCTTTATCATATCTCCCCTCAGCCATCTCTTATTCAAGCTGGAAAGCCCTAACCTCTTTAGCTTTTCCTCATAGGGCAGAGAAAGACAAACACTACAGCTCATGGGCCAAATCCAGCCCTCACCAAATTTAATCCGGCTTACCTATCTGTAAAAGATTAACATATAATGTGGCTCATGCCATGTGTCAGGCAAAAAAAGGGCCTAACCTACACCACAGTGCTCGGCAGTGACGTGCTGGTGGAGTTCCCAACCCCACCAGCAAGAACAGCAGCACAGTGGACTGACATGTAGGTGGTACCCCCAACCAGCAGGACGAAAAGCGGCACAGTTGAAGATACGCTGGCAAGGTTCCCACCCTCACCAGCAGGAAGAAGAGCTGCGTGTTGGAAAGACACACTGGCAGAGTTTCTACCCCGCTAGCAAGAAGTGGGGCACATCGGATGATGCACTGGCAGGGTTCCTATCCCATAGAAACATATAGAAACATAGAAATAACGACAGAAAAGGACCAATCCAGTCTGCCCAACAAGCTCCCATACTTATCAGTTTACCAGACAGCCAAGGTCAGGGCTCTTGTTGCTTACTGTTTGAGTCCATTTTCCCTCCAACCCCTGCTGTTGAAGCAGACATCAATGTTGGAGTTGCATCAGAAGTGTAATATCAGGCTTATTGGTTACGGGTAGTAACCACCGCATCAAGCAAGTTACCCACGTGCTTATTTGTGATCACAGACTGTATGGTTCAATGATGGAGTTGATTCAACAGTATGAAGGCTTATTGGTTAAGGGTAATAACCGCCACACCAGCAAGCTATCCCGTGCCTCTTACTTCCTTTCCCTTCCTCTAGCCTTTAGGCAGCACACCCTCCAGCAGGAAGAAGAACGGCATGGTGGAGAGACGCGCTCTCAGGGTTCCCACTTCCACCAGCAGGAAGAAGAGCAGTGCGTTGGATGACATGCTAGCGACGTTCCTACTCCATGCCAGCAGGAAGAAGAGCAGTGCAGTGGATAAACTCGCTAGCAGGGTTCCCATCCCCACCAGCAGGAAGAAGAGCAGCACAGATGATGAAGCATTGGTGGGGTTCCCCCGCCAGCAAGAACAGGCCCTGCACGGTGGTGGGCCCAAAGTTAACCTACTGGTTGGGCTTCAGGCACCCAACCAGCAGGAAAAAGACCATAATAATGCCGGCAGGAAAAGTGAGTCATATGGTGAGAAGGGAAGGGAGTGAGGGTGGGAGTGACTAAGGGGAGAGAAGGGAAGGAAATGAAAGAGGGTATTGAGAGAGAAGGGAATGAAATGGGGAGGGAAAGTGACTGAGAAGGGAAGGAGTGGGGAAAGGGAGAGTAACTGAGAGGGAAGAAGTGAGTGGGGGGAGCCTCACAAATTGAGGGAAAGGAACCTGAGAGGGAAGGGAAGGAGATTCAGTGGGTAGGTGAGTGATAGAGAGGAGGAAAGGGAGTGAATGGAAGGGAGAGGTAAGTGAGGGGTGAATAACAGAAGGAAGAGAAGTGAATGACTGAAAAATGAGTGAAAGTGAAGGGGGAGGGAGAAAGTGGAAGAGGGTAATGGGAAGATAGGGTGTGTGTGTGTGTGTGTGTGATGTATGTGAAGTATAAATGAAAGAGAGGAGAAAATGTGTGTTCTCTCCACTAATCCACTATAATTTCTGGGTAACTGGAAATCAAAAGTTCATAGGAATGGAGAGTGGAAATTATTATGCTTATTTGTTTTAATTATTGGGTATTTGAAATATTATTTATTTTATTTATTTAATGAGTTTTATATATCGTCATTCAGTTTAGACATCACAACGGTTTACAAAGTTACAATGTTTAAGAGTGTTTAACAGTGTTTCAAAAAACGGTTTATATGGTTATTAACATAGAATATTTCATTTATGAATTAGGTTCATATATTAAACCAAATATTACAGATCTGAGAAATAATACTAATAGTTTGTTGGGTCCAACTGTCTTCATAGTGTTATATGATGGGAGCAAAGTTTGGATTAATTGAGTGAGTTGGTAAGCTTTAGTAAACATCTATGTTTTTAGTTCTTTTTTGAAAGTTTTTTAATTTTCTTGTGTTCTGAGATTTATTGGGAGGGTGTTCCAGAGTTTGGGGCTTCCGAGTGAAACTGCTCTCTTTTGAGTTGAGGTGAGTTGTTTGGATCGAGAAGGTGGGATCTTTAATAGCCCTTTATTTGCTGATCTGAGGTTTCTCTTTGGATCATGCAATTTAATGGATGGAGTAAGCCAGTTTTTTTGTTTTTCATATATTATTTTACGAAGTATTGATAGAATTTTGTATTCAATCTGAAATTTAATTGAGAGCCAGGGTAGAGATATCAAGGTAGGAGTGATGTGATCATGTTTTTTTGATCCTGTAAGTATTCTTGCAATTGCGTTTTGTAGGGTCTGCAGTGGGCGGATGGTATTAAAAGGTAGGTTGAGTAGTAAGGAATTACAGTAGTCCAGGTTGGAGAATATGAGAAGTTGAAGGTCTGATCTGAAATTATTGGGGGAGAGGAAAGGTTTTAAATGACGTAATGTTAGGAGTTTGTGATAACCATCTTTGATTTTAGCAGTGATGTGATTTTTGAAGGAGAGTTCTTTGTCAATTATGATTCCGAGGTTACGTGCATGAGGTACTGGAGTGATAGCCACTTTTCGGTTTATTGAGTGGTGGAAGTTGAGGAAAGTTGTTCTTTCTGTCTAGTAAGATTATTTCAGTCTTGTCAAAGTTTAGTATGAGTTTCAACTTGGTTAGTAGTTGCTTTATTTTGTTTAGGTATGTGGCTGTTTTTTTGTAGGTTTCTTCTAAGGAGCTGGTTATTGGGATTAATATTTGAATGTCATCTGCGTATATGAAGTGGGTTAAGTTCAGGTTTGATAGGAGATGGCAGATCGGAAGGAGATAAATGTTGAAGAGTGTCGCTGATAGTGCAGAACCTTGGGGGACACCAGTGTCAAGATTTACTTTTTTTGAAAGGGTGTCATTGAACCATACTTGGTAAGTTCTTTGTGATAGATATGAGGTAAACCATTGTAGGGTTTTTTCTTTTGCACCAATTTCTGATAGACGTTTGATCATAATAGAGTGGTTTACCGTGTCAAAGGCTGCTGATAGATCGAGTAGTATTAGAAGGTAACTGTGGCCATTTTCAAAACCTTTGAGTACGGTGTCGTTCAATGATATTGATAATGTTTCGGTGTTTAGTTGTTTTCTGAATCCAAATTGTGTGGGAAGTAGGATATTGTTTTCTTCAAGGTGATCGCTTAGACGGGAGTGGACAATTATCTCAATGATTTGGGCTATGAAGGGTAGGTTTGATATGGGTCGGTAGTTCATTGGATTTTCTGGATCAAGGTTGTTCTTTTTTAGAATGGGTTTGATGATTGCAGATTTTAGGCATTCTGGGTAGGTTCCTTTGAGGGATAGGTTTATGATTTCAGTTAAAAATTTAGTTTTTGAAGGTTCAATATTTTTAATCGTCATTATGGGAATGGAGTCAATGGGGTGTTTCGCTGGGTTCATTTTTCTGATGATTGTTTGGATTTCCAGAGATGATGCAGTTTCAAAGTAGGGCCAACTTAATGTTTAAGAATTTTGTATTATCTGTTCTTGAGAGTTGTTGTTGAGGTTGTTATTAATTAGGTTTTTTTATTTTATCATCAAAGAATTCTACGAGTTCATTACTTGTGATCTTGGATATTGAAGATAACTGGTCATCATTGAATGATTTAGTTAGACTTTTTATGATTGTGAAAAGCATCTTTGGGTTATGTTGGTATTTGTTTATTTTATTTGAGTAGAAGTCTTTTTTTGTTTTGTTGATGAGTTTTTTGTAATCAGCTAGTTGTGATTTATATGCATTAAGTAGAGTAGTTGATTTGTTTTTCCTCCAGTTTTTCCCTTTTTTTTTTCTTCTGAGTTCACGTTTGGCTGATCTGATGTTTTCATTGTACCATTGGTTTTGATGTTTTGTGTTTTTTGTTGTTTTCATTATCATAGGGTTTATCTTATCCGCTACTGTTTTAGTGATGGAGATCCAGGAAGAAGTTGCGTTCTCAGCATTTGAAAGGTCTATGTTTGTTTTATTAATATTAAATTAATTAATATTAAATTAATATTAAATTCATTTTTGGGAAATGTTTAATTTTTTTAAATCCTTATTCTTCATAATTATTATTGGGTACATATTCAAAAGCTATTTAAACAGATAACTCACACGTTATCTGTCTAAATGGGTTAAAAGGCATATTAAGTCTATTATCTAGCTAAATTATAGCTCGATATGTTGTTATCCAGCTATAATTTAGCTGGATATAAAAGGGGCATTTTGGGGGTGTTCCAGGGAGGGGTCCCATTATCCGGCTAACTTAGCCAAATACTGGGTATATCCACCTTAATTATCCTGCTTTGTGAGGCCATATAACTTTGGAATATATCCGGTTAAGTTATGTTCCCTTGCAAAAAAAAAAAAAAAATCACGGCTGTCCTTCGCCTCCCTCCTACCACCTGAGTTGCCAAGACCCTATGGGGCCGAACTAGTCACCCCCCAAAACGGGCCGTTTAATGTACACACTGAAATTTTTGCTATCAGGAGTCCCCCTGCCCTTCCCGCACCCTCTGCTCCGACATTGCTTTATAACTGTAAAATTTCAAAATTGCGCCCTCCAGATTTACCCCCCCCCCCCCCCACCACGCTCACCCCGACCCTTTTTCCCTTGTTCCCCCCGCCCATACCTTTCTTTTGAATTTGTGTCTAGGATCGCAGTAGCCTCCTACCGCGATCTCGGACCGCAGCTTCTGAGGAATCCTCTGCCGGATATTTTTATACATAACCGGCAATATTCAAAAAGAATATCCAGTTATGTTTACATTTATCCAGCTATGGTTAGTCAGATAGCTTTAAGCAAGTATAGTCAGTGGGATGTTTATCCTGATGAATATAGGGGATAAACGTTATAAGGGATAAGTTATCTTGTAGCAGTCGCCAGCACGTCATCCATCACACTACTCTTCTTCCTGCTGGCAGAGGTGGGAACCTTGCCGGCGTGTCTCTCCACCAAATGTCCTACTGAATATGAACCCCTATGTGTTCTATTCTTCATTATTCAATCATATGACTGATTTTATATTTCTTGATTTTGTTTTTATGAGGCATGGTGATATTTCTATTTTTGCATTATTGCATTGGCTTGTAGTGATTTCCAGTTTAGTTTTTTGTCTGCACCTTTAACATTTATATTTTATGGCCTTTGCATTCTTACTTGGTGAGAGTCTATCTGTGTTCTGTATTTGTGACAAAGGTGAAGTAGTCCACAAGCCAGACAAACACCTTGTACCTCTTGGGTTGAAGGTCTTGCTGATTTTGTTAGAGGCTGGGATCCATGATTGAAGAGGCTCCTTGAGTTCCAAAATGATGGTGTTTAAGCCTGCTGGATTCTGAAATGCCTGCAGCAAGTGCTGGAAGCTTGGTTACCGAAGCTCCAAGGAAGGAATACCCCCAGCCGGAGCTTCAAGGGGGAATTCCCCCCCTGGAGGTGGAAGGGGGGGGGGATGATCCCCGGCCCTCGTTGCAGTCGATAACTTGTAAGGTGGCCCCAGCACAAAAACATTTGCCCACCCCTGTCATAGGGGACCACACCATGCTTTATTATAGGGATAATATTAGTAGGGTGATGTGCTGTATTTGTTTTACATTACACATCTTGCTTAGCATTGAGATAAAAAAATTCCACTTTGGTCTCAGTCTACAAATCCTTCCACATACATGCAGTGTCCATAAGTATTTCTTTGCAAACGCTATGTGTCACATTATATGGCTTTTCTTCAGCAGTTGTTTCCTTCTTGCCCCATGTTTGGTAGGTAATCTTGAAATTGTTGAAGTCAATATTTTCCCCAATCTCAGCCAAAAATCTCTGTAGTTCTTTTAAAGTAACCCTAGATCTACCACAGCATTTCTTTAACTCGTGGCTACTGATTTTGGAGGGACGGCCCGATTGTGGCAGTGTCTTGGTGGTGCCAAAATGTTTTTACTTTACACTGACGTCCCTGACAGTGCCCCAAAGAAATCCAAACTCATTGAAATTTTCTTAATGTGGATAAGTGCAAATTGATGCATGTAGGGAAGAGCAACCTAAATTATAGCTATGCAATGCAAGGTTCCACACTGGGAATAATGAACTAGGAAAAGGATCTAGGCATCATTGTGGATAGTATGTTGAAAACCTCTGCTCAGTGTGTGATGGCAGCCAAGAAAACAAATAGAATGCTAGGAATTATTAGAAAATGAAGGGAGAATAAAACAGAATATTATAATGCCTTTATATAGCTCCATTGTGTGACTTCATCTTGAGTATTGTGTGCAGTTTTGGTCACTGCATCTCGAAAAAGACATAACAGAATTAGAGAAGGTACAGAGAAGGGTGACCAAAATAATAAAGAGGGGAATCCAATAGAAAATCTGTGGGAACACTTGAAGTCTTCAGTCCACAGATAATCCCCATCCAACTTCAAAGAGCTTTAGCAATTCTGTCAAGAATGGGCAAAAACTGCACCATCCTTCTGTGTAAAGTTGGTAGACAACTCATGGCTGTTGTTGTTGAAAAAGGGGCTACCACCAAGTATTCAAGCAGTCAGGGGGTGTTAAGACTTATGCAATCAAGACCTTTTTTTTTTTAATTCTTAATTACATTAACAATATTTCTATAATAGCTCTTTCACAAAGAAAGTGTGGAAGATGTTGTGTAGATCAGTGAAACAAAGTCCTCTAATGCATTTTGATTTGTACTTTTTTTAAACAGCTGAATGTGAAAAAAATATAAGAGGATGGGAAGACTTTTACAAGGCACTGGAGCAACATTAACTGTTAAGACTTAGAAAAATATCTAATTTGCCTTTGTTTTAACAAGGGACAAGAATTTTGCTTTGCCCAACCAGGCACACTGTTAATCAATGCCACAAGAATGCATTAAAACAGCATTTCTGTAATAACGTGAGGTTGCAGTACTCATCTGTATGTGGGTTAAAGATGCAAATTACTTGCACTAGGTTTCAGCCTATTTTGGATCTTTTCTGCCTGGACCATAAATGCACAATAACTTCTATAAAAGACAATCGATTGACTTTAAATCTTTGAATGAAGGTCAATAATGGCCCATAGATGGGCAAGGACCAATGATATCAACATAACAAAATGTTGAAAAGTGGTAAAAATTCATGTGTATGCATAATTTTCTCTGTTTTGTTTTAGTGCAAATGGGAATTGCTCTACTGTACAAATGAGGCCCATTGCTGTTTTTGCCTGGTGCCATGTTTTCCTGGAGCACAAGGTAAATGATTCATTCTCTCATTTTTTGCTGTTAGGATCTTTTCACAATAATAACTGGAGAAACAAGAACATAGTGAAATTACTTACTGGATGGTCCTTCTGCATACTCTTCCACATCTTCTGTTTAATTTCATTCGCTATTTTGGAATTTTTCTTTCCCATATCAATTATTACTTTATTCACATGGTTTTTGGTGACTTGTAGGAGACTTTCCATGGCTGACCAGAGATTACTGGGCTTAGAAAGATCCAAAACAAGAACTACAGAGAATGATCTGGTTAAAAGAAAAATGTGTGAATTAAGTTATTCTTCCAGGCTGAAACAGGATTATATACTATAAACATTTATCTCAATATTAACATTATGACTAAGCACACTGATTCTGTAAATGCAGTAAAAAAATGTCAGAGAAACATAGCAGCCGGCAATAAATCTCTTGGCCCTCCCAGCCTATCCAGTTCCCTTTGCCTTTGTCACTACAGACCCTGTTAGATCTCCAGTCATCTCCTTCCCATACTCTTACCATTGCCCTATTGTGTACCTCTCCTAGGCTTGCTTGAATTCTGTCACTGTTTAGAGACTGATGCCATCTATATTGGTAGGCAATTTCAGGCACCAATTAACTTTAGTAAAGAAGTATTTATTCATATTTCCTCTGAGCCTTTTTCCTTTCAGCTTCACAACATAACCTCATGTCCTTGAACTTCTTTTTCCATAGATAGATCTAAGAATCTAGTATTGCACAAATAAATTTTACTTGGATTCTATGATGTGGCGAAACAGGAGTTTAAACTTTTGATATTATTGGTTCATCTAGTATAGAGACTCCCTAGGTCTCCACTATATGTCCCCTAGTTCAGGCTTGGAGTAGGGAGTGAGGAAGGAGCACACTATTCCTAACCAACACCTCCCCAAGAATGCTGAAAGTAGTATCTCCTACTTGCATATTTGCAGGATGATGTATAGGATTGAGTGACATTTTGGAGGAAGAAGAGGAGAAGGAAGGAGGAGGAGGAGGATGAAGTAGAGGAGGAGGAAGAGAGAGAGAGAGCCCCCCCCATTTCATTCATCCAGTCAATATGTCACGTTTAAGATCACTTACTACAGATATTGAACAGGAGTAAATATATGTGAAAAAGCATCCAAATTTACATGCAGAAATTGCTTATAAAATAGCAGAGTTGCTTACCTGTAACAGGTGTTCTCCGAGGACAGCAGAATGTTAATCCTCACACATGGGTGACATCATCGAATGGAGCCAAGCACAGAAAACTTATGGAAAGTTTTGGAAACTTTGACTTTGCCTCATTGAACATGGCCAGCATGCATTATACCACACAACCATGCGGGGTCCCTTCAGTCTTATAATACAGAATACATGAATAATAAGGAGAATATATCCATCTCATGGAAACCCAACTCGACAGAGTGGTGGGCAGGTTTTGTGAGGACTAACATCCTGCAGTCCTCAGAGAACACCTGTTACAGTAAGCAATTCTGCTTTCTCCGAGAACAAGCAGGATGGTAATCCTCACACATGGGTGAATCCTTAGCTATAGGCTGTCCCCCAACATAAAAAGGGGACCAACAAAAACACCCAAAACAGATGCCAATGGGCACAACAAGGGTTTTGTTTGTAACAAGAAGGGGAAACAGCCTGAACACAAACAATGGGCCTTAAACAGGAACAGAGTTTGGTTCTATACATCAAACAAATTGAGGAGTCCCTTCCCTTCCTGGGATACATCATCTCCAGTGAAGGGTTCCGTATGGATCCTCAAAAGCTGAAAGCCATTCGGGAATGGCCCCAGCCGTCCGGATTGAAGGCACTCCAATGATTCCTGGGATTCGCAAATTATTATCGGTCATTCATTCTCCACTATGCATCCATAGTCGCCCCGATGACGGCCCTGACCCGGAAAGGTGCGGATCCCAAGAGGTGGCCTCCTGGAGCAGAAGCCGCCTTTCATTGCCTCAAGGAGGCGTTCCTGCAGCAACCATGCCTTCGGCATCCAGACCCACAGCACCCGTTCATCGTTGAAGTAAATGCCTCATTGGAAGGCGTAGGCGCCGTCTTGAGTCAGATGTCTGATAATCACAAACTTCGTCCGTGTGCCTTCCTCTCGCGCTAGTTCTCCCCGGCGGAGAGAAATTACGCCATAGGAGATAAAAAGCTTCCTCCGTGCATTCATAGGAGATAAACAGGACGATTGGGTGGCCTTGCTACCTTGGGCGGAGTTCTCCTACAACCACCATGTCCACTCTGCAACAGGATCCTCGCCTTTCCACTTGTCTTCGGGAAACAACCTGAACCACCCTTACCGCTCCCAGTAACGGATGTCCTCACCGGCAGCCCAACTCATGGCTCAACAGTTCTGATCTCTGTGGAGCATGCGGCGTGCGGCTGACTCCGCCAAGAGAGATGCAGATAGACATCGTCGCAAAGCTCCCACCTTTCACCCAGGAGATCAGGTCTGGTTAAGTACTCATCATATTCGTCTCCGAGTTCCTTCTATGCGACTAGCTCCCAGATACATTGAACTCTTTGTGATCTCCGAATGTGTGGGTGCAGTATCCTACCGCCTACGCTTACCTTCGAGCCTACGAATACACAACGTGTTCCATGTCTCGCTGCTGAAGCCATTCCACCGAGAACCAAAGTCGGTGAACACAGTCGCACACGCCGATCTTGTCCACCAAGTGCAAGAGGTCCTTGATGTCCGCTTCCATTACCAACGGTGGAAGTACTTGCTCTCGTGGGAAGGCTTTGGCCCGAAGGAGAACACATGGGAGCCTGCCTCCAACAGTCTCGACAAATCTCTCCTTCTCCAGTTCCATCAAGATAACCCAGCAAGCCCATACCCCCGGGGAGGGGGCGTAAGAGGGGGGGGGGTACTGTTGGGAACCCCGGCCGCGGGCGACCACGGCTGGGTCCACCCTTACTGCCAGGCATGCTTCCTGCTCCGTGGGCCGTCTCATTCCGGCTTCTCGCAGTGTTCTCCCCATGAGGGAGACGCCGTCGGCATCTTCAGGCAGCTCTGCTCATTAGGCAAACGTGCGCGCGGCTGCCTGGGATTTAAAGGGGCTGTGGCGGGAAACTTCAGCCTGGCCCCAATCCCACGTCATTGCTGGAGGCCTATAAATAGGCTACCTGGTTTTGTCTGTCTGCTGCCCGTCTTGACCCTTGGCTTGCTCTCTGGCTTCGTCCGTCTTCAGCCAGCCCTGACCTCTGGCTCGTCTCCTCGTCTTGCTCCTCTGCTGCCTGCCTTGAACCCCAGGACTGTCTCCGGCCTTCCACGTCTTCAGTCTGCCTCGACTTGGACTGCTCTTTCATACTCCTCTTTGCCAGGAGACCATCTCCTAAGTCCTGCCGACCCCGGCACCCAAGGGCTAAACCTGCGGGGAACGAAGACTGGTATGGGTGAAGGTCCTGTCTGGTCTCCTGGTCCTGATCAACCTCCCCGCTATGAGTACCGCTGCAGGCCTTTCTTCAGTGGGTCCACCATACACTCTAGCTGGCCCAAGGGTCCACGATCACAACATTGTTAGAACAGTGAGCTATGAATCAGGGAAACCAGGGTTCCATTGCCACTGCCACTCCTTGTGACCTTGGGCAAGTCACGTTACCTTGTATTGCCTCAGGTATAAACTTAGTACCTGATTCACTAAGGGTTTTTCTCAAACACAAAATGGGAGAAAAGCCTTAAGCCCGGATTTTAAAAGCCCTGCGTGTGTAAATTTCGAGGGTTACACACTGCATTTTCCAAAGGGCCCGGCCATGCGCATAAAGGAAAATTGGTTCTTACCTGCTAATTTTTGTTCCTGTAATACCACGGTTCAGTCCGGACTGCTGGGTTATGCCTCCCTTCCAGCAGATGGAGTCAGAGAAAAAACTGAAAAGGCACCCCCTGATAACCCAGTGTGCCATCTGCGATCCCTCATATAATATCAAAGCAGAATGAAAACAATTTAACAGCCAATGACTAGTCCAAAGAACTGATAATAAATGGTCCCAACTTGTTTAACTATGTACACGCAAGGAGTAGATATTCTTCCCTTTCTCATTCGTTAGCATATATATGAAGTTGTGTGTAGTCTTCATATACCATGTATAATCTTCAGATCCCCTGTACAGGAAGATACAGAAAGAAAACAAACGGACTTACCAGACTACCTGGGCGGGCGTCTGGACTGATCCGTGGTACTACAGGAACAAAAATTAGCAGGTAAGAACCAATTTTCCTTTCCCTGTTCATACCCGGATCAGTCCAGACTGCTGGGATGTACCCAAGCCGCCTTAACTGGAGTGGAACCCAGTAAGTCCCGCTCGAAGCACTCTGCTACCAAAGCATTCGACATCCGGAGCTTGGACGTCCAAGCGATAATGCCTAGCAAAGATATGCAAATATTTTCTTTTTTTTTTTTTTTTTTAAATATTTTTTGAAATTATAACATTACATGCAATGAAATAATCAAGGAATTTAAAGAAATAATCACAGTACATTAGTACAAAGAAAACAATATAGTTCACATCTCTAATAATACAGCCCACGTTTTGGGGAGAGAAGGAGAGCGAATATGGCAGCAACATCTTAGTTTTTGCAGCTTTTTACCCTTCATTGCAACTTGCATTTAAGTACTAGTCTTATCCCTAATAAACTGTTCTAAATGTAAAGGATCCAGGAATACAAACTTATTATTATTATACGTTATTAGACATTTACAGGGATATTTCAAAAAATAGGTAGCACCTAAATCCAGAACCCTTTGCTTGTATACCAGAAAAAGTTTCCTACGAGCTTGTGTAGCTCGGGAGACATCAGGAAAAATTTGGACTTTTTGTCCACAAAAGTTAAACTGTTTATTCTGAAAATATTTACGAAATATTTCTTCCTTATCGCATTTTAACAAAAATGATACAAGCAGAGTGGCTCTGTTAGGAATATTATCTAGGGAATCCTCTAAAAATGTGGTGATACCAGGACTTTCTAAAATATCCATCCCCCCTTCATCTTGGTTTACTATTTTTTTCCTAATAGGAATATAATAGATTTTTGATATAGTAGGTATCTTGTCCTCCTCATAGGACAATATCTCTATCAGATATTTTCTCAAGATTTCTCTTGGGGACAGTAGTCTAGTACAAGGAAAATTTAACAGACGCAAATTGTTAGACCTCATTTCATTCTCTAATGTCTCAAATTGATTATATATAAACAATCTATCTTTTATAAATGATGTTGTCACTCCCTGCAATGGGAGTAATTGAGCATTAATTTTTTAAATATGAGTTTCTGTATTTTTTAATCTTGTATCCTGTTCACCCAATTTAGCTCAAGTCTGTACAGAAAAGCTATGTATTTGGGAAATAGAGCTGGAGAGTTTCTTATCTACAATTGAGACCAATTTCCAAACATCTTTTAGTGAAACTGACTCTGGTTCTACTTCCACTTCCAACTTATCAGACATATCTGGTATAACGGTAGGAATAGGTAAAAGAGCGTTACTCTCTTTGACCTCCTTATTAACTTCATTTATTGAAATCACATTCCCTTCCCCACCTGCAATCCCTCCCTC